>NW_027279221.1:117500-195000 GCF_046629955.1 Centroberyx affinis
ATATAAGACTATAAACTGCTCATTAACACAGAGAGACACTCAGCTACAGAACGACTTCAAATATTGTCTAAAATTAACTTTTCGGCTCACCTGCTAAGGACTGATAAACTAAAATAAATTACCTGCCCAGAATAATTGTTACTGGCCTAAATAATTAATATACTGTATATAGAAATTAATATATAGAAATATGTCACCCTAGCCATTTTCAAAGCTATTAAGAATCACATACTGATTGTTAATTTAAAACTTCCTGACTCACTTTTATGATCAGGTTTGTAATTTATTATGAGAGTATTTTGAAGTGTAGTTTAAAATTTTGAGAACATGCAAAGACTAAAGACTTAATATAACCGAGGCATTCAAATGTTATCGTCTCAGAAAGTTAGGGTTAGGTTTATTATTGTTTTTTTTTTGTTTTTTTACATTTGGTGCTTGGCAGGTGTTAATTTCAGACTTCAAATACTACAAAGAGATAGATTCCAGTGAAAGCTATTCTGTTGTTTAGTCAAATAAGTCACCTTGTCTCTCTCTGTAACCCTCTACATGACACTTTAAGGACTCCTGGTGTTTTTTAAATCTTTATCTAGTGTTTGCATGCTCTTTACCAGCTGCCAAATCCAACCACTGCTACGCTTCTGCTGCTGGCTACTGAACAGCTTTCCCCCACTCCCCACTCCATATCTTGCCTTCTTACTCTCTGCTTTTCTATCCTTTCTGTCCTCCGTCCTTCCTCCCTCTCTCCCTCTTCCCTCTGAAGACGAACTGTGGCGGCAGGGTAAGTGCCGGACCTTCAGGCATGGCTGGAGAGACAGATCAGACCCGGGCAAAAAGTATATATATTTGGAAATGTATTTGAGAAAAATATTTTGAAAAGCAGTCAGGGAGCGCATGATTTATTTACATCTCTTCAATGCTATACTCACATAGCCTCAAAAACAGAGACAATGCTATCTAATTAGTCAAGGTACAGGAAAAGTGTGCATTTCATGTGCAAATTTGACAGCGTTGGGTCTGTAAAAAATGTCATGCATGTTGCACATTTTGAATACGATTCATTTTACCATTTCATTGTTTTATAAAGTTGTAATCACGTAGAAATTATGGATTTCATTCCAAAATGCTATCAATTTTGAAAAAAAATGTTGCTACCAGAAATTCATCAGTCAATCTTTGAAATCGAAAGCGCAGATGATTCTAGTGTCAAAAAGAGAACTGACATGACTCATAATTTAAATACTGTTGCGTAATGTGCTTTACTTTCATGTCAGCAATCATCTTGTCAGAGTGTCACTTTTATTCTAACAGTGGAATTAAACTCTTCAAATGAAATTAAATGCGAGGCGATCTTTATTCATTTTCATTTTGTTTGGGCCTGCAGAAACCTGGCATTTCCATGTGTCATAACTGACTGCTGGGATGAAGCCAAATCATCTAAACTGTTTCATAAAATGACAGGAGTGAATGGACATTGAGGGTAAAACAGTTGGTTTCCTGGAAAGTTGATGCTCTGGAGGCGTCAGGTTTCTGCAGGATAAGTCAAACTGCGTTTTTGCCCGGGGTTCCTGGTAACCGAGCTCATCACTGCAGCCTGGGCGCATGCTGCTTCGTTTCCAACATGGCCGCCGGTTCTCCGGTGGCAGATACCGATACGTTCTCATTATCATCCTCCACCATCTGAGCTACGAGACCTGCGTCACCTCTGGCCTTCGCCCAGTTCCCCCCCAACACATCCACCCCCCCCCCCCCACCCACCCACCCCTCCTCCCTCTGACACTGTCATATGAGCAGCCAACAGACAATCAGACGTATTCAACATATTCAACATGCATTTGAAGAGTTTCAGTCCACATTAAGATATCCAGCATTTGAAAAAACTCGACATACCCTTACAAAATGACAACTAGATGTCTTAAGACTTTTACTTACCAAAATAGTGACATTTTAGAGGATGCAAAGATCAGTATTTTTTTCCTCCACCAAGTAAATAGGAAGGAGGTGATGTTTTGTTGCTTTGTTTGTTTGTCTGATTGTTTGTTAGCAAACTATCTCACAGATCTAACAGATTTGGCTGAAATGTGGTGGACGGATTGCCCTTGGACCAAAGATCAGTTGATTCGATTTTGGTGGTGATCCGGATCTGGGATTTCCACCATTAGTCGATTAGCGTTTTTAGCCACAACTATTGAGCTGCATTCATGTGCTTGTGGGAAAGTCCGACATCCAAGACTTCCAAGTGACTGTTGAACAGCGTTGAATTAAGATGCTATTTTTAGGAAAATCGAACCCTGAAAACAAAATCAAACCCTGAAAACAAATGATAAACAAACATAAACTCTCACGGAGGCTGCAGCTTTGCAGGTTGGAGAACTGTTCAGCGTTGATGTGAGCTCTGCTCAGTGCCTTCTAGTTGAAATATTGACCAGTGAACAACAAGAGAAAAGATCCAACATCGATATATTGCGTTCTTGAGTGAAACCCTTCATCTATTTGTTTTCCTTTGTATTCACTGCAGGCATTTCCATTCCAGTCATAACTTTTCTCATTGTGAACTAATTGTGATGAGTTACTAGGGTTTGACCGATATCTGTCTGGCCTTTTACTGGAAATCAGCCAGTCAAATATAATTGAAATGATGCAGTTTGTTTGGTTGCATATTTATTTTATAACTGATAATTATCACACTGTTTATCTATGGGAATTAGAATCAACCTGAATTGATTCTAATTAGACATTTTGATCTGACTCTTATTGTTATTATCATGGACTTCAGTGGAGAGATTTAGTGTCCCATGGTTTAAAAGCTGTTTCAGAGGCTTTTCTACCCTGACACACCTGATTTTATGGCACAAAAATGGTCAAATTCAAAGAGACTGAATATCAGTACAGAACATCGACCACCAGCAGCTTAAATCCAAAAATATCAGTATCGGCCTTCAAAATCCAAAATCGGTCAAACCCTAGTATGAATACTAACCATTTGCCTTGAATTCATCCATATATGAGTTGACCATGTTTTAGAAGTGACTGTGAGTAAAAATGGAATGTTGTCATGTGAAATGCATCGTACTGGATGATGTCACAGCTTGATGATGTCATCACCTCACCGGCCCGTCTGTTCCCGTTCTCTTCTGTCCTGAAACCCCCGTCACTCTCTCCGTTCACTCCTCTCTCCTGTGTGTGCAGACCTACACCGGCTCCATCTTGGTGGCGGTCAACCCCTACCAGCTGCTGCCCATCTACACCGCCGACCAGATCCGCCTCTACACCAACAAGAAGATCGGCGAAATGCCCCCCCACATCTTCGCCATCGCAGACAACTGCTACTTCAACATGCAGAGGAACAACCGCGACCAGTGCTGCATCATCAGGTGGGGGAGAGCTTAGGGAGTAGAACAGAGCTGAAGACAGTGGAACAAGTTCGTCAGAGCCTAGAGATTAGAGAAGGAGGTGGCTGAGAGGTTGTTGGTTCAAATCCCTGGACCATCTGGGAAAGGTCCCCATTGAGCAAGGCACCTTATTGATACCAACAAACTCCCCCAAATCCACTGTTGAAGGATTCCTCCGGTGTTGATGAAAGTTTGCCTCATTTTCCAGATTGGCCTCTCTCCCTTACCAAACCGCTGTGGATGTTTACGTGCCTTTGTCACACAATTAGCTAAAATGAGACTGGTGTTCCCTAACTTGTAGGGAATCAATTCAAACATTCAATCCCATTCATGATATCGCTCGTCATTTATGATATCAAATCCAAACTTCTGAGATGTGTAGTTACATAATCCATGGATGAGTTTTATGGGTCGAAGATGTTAGCATAAAATAGTAGTATAAAAGCATATACTGTGATATACTATTATTTATTGATTTTATTTGTGAATGAGCTGCCTGATAAAAGTTCTGCTTTTTCAAATCAATGGAAGTTGGGTTTGTTTAGACTGGAAGAGAGATGCCAATCTAGAAAATAAGGCTAACTTTCACCAACACCAGAGGAATGCTTTAAGGTGAAGCAGAGTGTCGCTAAAAAAGAGCATGGAGCTGAGTCAACCTTCCCCAGATAGGTTAAATAAAAAAAAGACTGGAGCGACTCACCTGAGAGGAGGGTATAGTCCTTGCTAGCATGAATGATGTGTGTTTGTATGTGTGTGTGTGTGTTCTCTCACAGTGGTGAGTCAGGAGCAGGGAAGACGGAAAGCACAAAGCTGATCCTTCAGTTCCTGGCAGCCATCAGCGGTCAGCACTCCTGGATAGAACAGCAGGTCCTGGAGGCCAACCCTATACTAGAGGGTAGGAACACACACACACACACACACACACACACACAAAAATAAAATGATAAAACTGCTCTGTCATTTAGATCCTCCACTTCAGAAAGGACTAACTTTCTCTTTCTCTTGTCCATGTTTATATTCAAAAACGTTCTCCCCTTTGTTACTTCATGTTAGCAAGCTAACCAGTTAGATTAGATAATTAGACTAATATAGCTTGCACGTTATTGTCAAACTTTGTGCTGCATAGCAACAAGATTGAACTCTTACAGCTGCACTTTGTGTTTGAGCAGGAGATGAAAGCGTCCATCTGATCACAGCCTCAGACTGGTGATATCTTCTGAAGTCTAAATTTATGGACTCGCACAAAATTAATCTAGAGTGGTGTAGGTGTGGTGCAGGCATCATTTACACTCTAACCCAACGCTATGTGAACGCTACACCCAAATGAAAAACAATACGGCAACATTACACCTACGCTACATGCATGCAACGCCTGGGTCTCCACTGAAAGTCTATGTAAATTCTCTGCGTAATCGTAGATGTTTGGTAAGATCTTACAGGTCTTGATCTGACTTTAGGTAGAAGTTGAATGTGCTGCTTTTCTCGGATGTCGGTCATGGAAACTGAATAAAGGCACACAAATGCACAAATATGGACAAAATCACTCATATAAAATCACTTATACTTGTACAGCTGCATGCACACACGCAGACACAAATGTACAGACACAAAGGTGCATGCATATGTACATATAAAGGCTCATATACACACATATCCATACAATATTATCATGGTTGCTCTCCTTTGTCCCTCCGCAGCCTTTGGAAATGCTAAAACCATCCGCAACGACAACTCGTCTCGTTTTGGGAAATACATCGACATCCACTTCAACAAGAGAGGAGCCATAGAGGGAGCCAAGATAGAGCAGTACCTGCTGGAGAAATCCAGAGTTTGTCGACAGGTACAGTGGCAAGCTGCTCACAGGCTCAGTTCAAGAGTTTTTCTGTGATTATTGTAACAAAACTGTGCACAATTTCAGTGAAATTTCTGAAACAAATACAGATACTGTACAGGCCCACGGAGCAAAAAAATAAAATAAAATAATAATTATAATGGTGAGGTGTAAAACTAGGATTTTGGGTGGAGAGTGCAATACAGCGGCTTAGTGCAATATGGGGGTAACTGAGGGTCCCTGTGCTATTTATCTGCTATTTATGTGCTATTCAGATGTTTATATGTAATTGAATGTGGTGTGGTTATGTGTTTTATGTGCAATGTCATGTCATAGTGTTTATTCTGAACGGAACTGCTATGATGCATGACAAATTTCAGAGAAATCTGACAATAAAGTCCTATCGTATCGTATCGTAGCGTATCATATCATATCATATCGTATTGTATGTGTTGAATTTCACTAGCTGCGGCCAGACTGATCTGTCGGAAAACGGACAGAATTATTGATGGATAGATTTCTGTCCATTGGGCTGTTTGGGAATGTCAACATGGTGGGAGAGGCAGAAATACAGTAGCCTCGCTTTGCTCATAACGGTGCTACTTCATAGGAAAAAGAAGAAACAGACTATACAGTATAAATTAAAATAAGAAACTGATCTGCAAAACCTAAGGGCAGAGAGTGTGGCTCAGTGTGGGAGCAATGCCCATCTCTTAGCTTCATGAGACGCCCTCTAGAGGCCGTCTCATGAAGCGACATCTCACTAAGTGTTACCTGACTGACTGACTGACTGACTGACTGACTGACCTGAATTTGCCTTGTGAAGCCCTCCGCTGCGTCGTGGGAAAAATGTTAGGCAGTTTGTGGTAGCTTCTGTGTTTCTGCATTTAACAAATCTTTTGCTTAACTCCTTTCCTCTCTGTCTCTGCAGGCTCGTGATGAGAGGAACTACCACATCTTCTACTGCATGCTGAAGGGCATGACTCCAGAGGAGAAGAAGAAGCTTGGGCTGAGCAAGGCCACCGACTACACCTACCTGACTATAGTGAGGGACACATTTACCTGTTAAACATTCACCTGGCGCTCTCACAGTCAGTGAGCGGGTAGTGTCAGTGTCTCGATCCGGGACACTCTGACGGGTCATGTAGTTATCCATGGACACTTGTTGACTGTTGCAGGGATCGAGCCTGTGACCTTCCAGTTACGGGACGGTCACTCTAACCAGTAGGACACCCTGCCACCCAGTTAATGCTCGAAACTCAGCATTAAAGGAAAATTCCACCCCAAACACTTTGATATTGTAAACGAAAAAGCTATTAGCAATATATCTTGTATTTCCTGGTCCATTTTGGTTTTTGGAGGTGTATTTTTCTTATTCCTGATCAAACGTAGACGATGTGATGTCACATTGTCTATTTCCAGCAGCTACAATGGAGTTTCATAGCAGCAAATATTCCAGCAATCTAAAACGTTGATGGAAAATGTCAGGTTTTGGTGTCAGTCCCTCAGAATCAAAGAGCGAGGGCTTCTTTCTAGAGCCGTCATTTTGCACCAAGAGACGTTCAACAATCATACAGGGAGAAATCCATCGTAGAAGAGGAGAGAGATTTCTCCAATTTCTCCACCAACAGGAGCAGAAAATAGACCAGAATGCAATGCAGCACCAAAACAGGCTGTGTTTTCAGTAAGGGGCAAGGGACTCTCGCTTTTTCTTGATTGGAAAAACCCTCTTACTATGCTCTCACTATCTCTCTCTCCACTTACACATATAACCCACAGCTGAATGCAACAACTTCAGGCCTGTTCTCTCCAAGTCGTTGAAAGGCATTCTGGGATATATAGGACATCACTAGCTGAAATAGAAGTAGACGAGGCAGGATGAGGGAAAGTGGGTACACAAAAAAAAACACACGTCAACCACAAAATAGCTGCTGGCATGCACTGAATATCACAGATTGGTGATATCTAACAGTGTGAGAGTATCTGATGGTGGATTTTCCTTTAAAACTGACTACATTTCCCATCTATCCCTCTGTCTCTCTGCAGGGAAACTGTACGGTGTGTGAAGGTCGAGACGACTTGAAGGAATACTCCAACATCTGCTCTGCAATGAAGGTACTGATCAAACCAAGCTATGGTTAGAGTACATCAAACAATTCTCACATTAGTAACCCAAGGTGTGTGTGGTTGTTGTTATTCTTGTTGTTTATTATACTGTAATACAGTGGCTCTCAACCAACAAAACAAACAAAATGAGTCCCAGTTGCGAACCATTAGCAAACGTAAACTGGATAAATGGTTTTAAGCTTTTTCCATTTCCAGGCTATTTGACTTATTTTAAAAGCACTGTAAGCTGACAATTCATTCATTATTTATTTCTATTAATTATTATTTTTCACACTCCATGAATCATCTCAGGACCTCCAGGTCGAGAGCCACTACACTATTTGAAGAGTTTTATTACAAAATTTGACATTCACTATTTGAAAAAAAGTGACATATACTCTTACCCATTAAAATAATAGATAGCACAAAACAAACACAAATTCTGTCACTTTTTATAGGAGATGAGGTACTTCAAGTCCTTAGTTGACAAAATGACACTACTTTTACAAACTGATCCTCTATATTTTGGAGATATTGAATGATGAACTGATGAGTGATTTGGATTTTTCCTTTACTCTGTTCTGTAGGTGTTGATGTTCACAGACAGAGAGAACTGGGAGATTTCTAAACTGCTGGCTGCTATATTACACATGGGAAACCTCAGATATGAAGGTACACACACACACACACACACACGCACACAGTATGACACACAGAGTGACCAGGGTTTAACCTGTTGACCTTTGACCCTCCAGCTCGTACCTACGACAACCTGGATGCCTGTGAGGTCGTCCGCAGCTCTCACCTCACCACTGCTGCTACACTGCTGGAGGTGACACACACACACGCACACACGCACACACACACACACACACAAACACCGTGTTTGTAGCGTGTAACAGTGTGGATGTTGTCATGTGATCTGATTAAGTAATGGCAGGATCATCCATTTTGAAAGAGTTGCGTAACTGACTCTCCAACAAGTCCCAAGCCGCTCTACAATGTGCTGTGTGCAGTGCTTCCTAATAATAACAACAATAATAATTATAGTAATAATAATAAGTAGATAACGCTTTACTTTATGGTTCATTAATTCATGCTTAATTAACTAGTGATTAAGCATTAACTAACCATGTGTTGACATTTTAGTTTTTAAGTACGCTTCACTCATGCTCAACCAATTTGCTGATTAAAGTGTAAGTGCTTTTAATGAACATTGCTAACTACTAGTTTAATTATTTGTTAACACTTTAGCTATTTATTAACTCTGCAGCAGCCACAGATAGGTATAATGCTAATGAATATTGAAATGGCACAAGTCATAATAAACTAAAACAACATAATGGTCTTTATTGTGTCGGTACTTGATGCATCATGAATAGTTAAAAGCCTAATGAATAATTAAGTACTTAGCAAGTACTTAATGAACTGAACTGAACAAACCAAACTAACATCTTAAAGGTTCCATTTTATTCAGTTTTGATGACTTTCTGACTGATGACTCTCTACTGTGGCTCAGAATAAGAAAATAAGAATAAGAATAAGAATAATGGTGTTCATGATATTTTGCAAATCAATATTTAGTTAGTTTAGTTAAAATGGTATATATAGAATGAATTTGTAGACTCATTAGACTCATATCATCATGTAGAATTTGTCACAATACTGGACTCTGATTGGTCAACAACAGCAGCTCCTCTAATTCATATGAGTGTCCAATTGTGATGTGGCTCCTGGAGTCAGTCTGAAACTACCTGGGAAAAAGGATGGAGTTTTTTAAAATGTAACTTTAAACTTTTACCGCTCAAACAAAATCAACATTTAAAAACATCTACATCATAATAATCATAATCATAATCATATTTAATTTAGGTATAGGACGCTTCATCCCCGGTCCTCCGGTTGAAGGACAGACTCTCCAAACACTAGGCCTCCCTGTCGCTCTTTAATGGCTGATCAATGGCTTTGGGCATTGATTAGCCATTGGCTGCTAGTGGGTGACAGCTGAACATGAGGCCATTGATCCTGCAAGGACAGAGAGACTGAGAGAGAAAGTCAGACTGGCACAGAAAAAGAGAGAAACAAGTAGAAGAAATGAATGGTAGTTAACGAGAGCTGAGGTTGAATTAGATGAGAGCTCCCCTGCTGGCTCACAGGACAACACACAGTGTGGCATACACATGACAACTGAGCATATATTACATTTGTGTGTGTTCCTACTTTGTGTGTGTGTGTGTGTGTGTGTGTGTGTGTGTGTGTGTGTGTGTGTGCAGGTGGACGGTAAGGATTTGATGAACTGTCTGACCAGCCGAACTCTGATCACCAGAGGAGAGACAGTCTCCACCCCCCTCAGCATGGAACAGGCTCTGGACGTACGGGACGCATTTGTAAAGGTATAAACACACACACACACACACACTCACACACACATACACACACACACACAATTACTCCTGTACCTGTAATTAACTGATTATCCTCTATTACTCCTTCGATTGCACAATCACTCACCCTAAATGGCTCAGTTACCCACCATTAGTGTACTGATTTGCGACTTGACTGTGTGTGTGTGTGTGTGTGTGTGTGTGTGTGTGTGTGTGTGTGTGTACGCGCAGGGTATTTATGGGCGTCTGTTTGTGTGGATCGTGGAGAAGATCAATGCAGCCATCTATAAGCCTCCGTCCAACGAGCCCAAAGCCCTCCGACGCTCCATAGGACTGCTGGACATCTTTGGCTTTGAGAACTTCACCATCAACAGGTAGAACACACACACACACACACACACACACACACACAGATACACTCACACACACACACACACCTCCCCTCCTGCTTTTAGCATTTCTTCTTTTAGCACTTCATATTGTTTTCTTGTCGTTCGCCCCTCTCTCCATTTGTTTTTGCAGCAGCGGTGTGTCAACTTGGAATGAGTCTCTTTGCATTTGCTGTTTTCATTTTCTTTTCATTTCCTCCGCCTCTTGCAGTTGCAGGTCTGAGATATCGTGCATCAACTTGGAATGAGACTCCTTGCATTTCCCATTATCATATTGTTTTCTTGTCTTCTTCGCCTCCTGTAGCTTTGAGCAGCTTTGTATCTCCTCAGAATGAAGCTATTAGAGTTTGTCGTATTGGTTTCTTGATGTTTCCTCTTGTAGTTTTGACGTGTATCAACTTGGAATAAAACTGGTGGCATTTCTTCCTCTCACATCAGTGTCTTGTCATTTACTCCGTCTCCTGTCATCCGCCCTGGTTATTTCTCATCATCATCGTGTTGTTTCCTTGTCATTTCCCCCCCTCCCTCCTGTAGTTTCGAGCAGTTGTGCATCAACTTTGCCAACGAGAACCTGCAGCAGTTCTTCGTCCGGCACGTCTTCAAGCTGGAGCAGGAGGAGTACAACCTGGAGCACATCAACTGGCAGCACATCGAGTTCACCGACAACCAGGACGCTCTGGACATGATCGCCATCAAACCCATGAACATCATCTCCCTCATCGACGAGGAGAGCAAGTTCCCCAAGGTAACTGAAGTAACGCAAAGTACCAAGTGTCAAAAGAAGGAGAACTACATTATATTGACTTCTTAAATGAGCAAAGTAATCCCAAAGTATTAAAGTAACAGGAACTATAAACTATAAACTTCTCCTTCTATGACAAGGAGAGCAAGTTCGCTAAGGGAGGATGATACTTAATGAAAGTAACTGAAGTTTAAGAGAGGATTTCCACAAGGAAGAATATACTGCAGCAAAGTAATTTTAAAGTATTAAAGTTACAAGAAATATATATTGCAGTATCTGTTTCTCCCTCATATCATCGACGAGGAGAGCAAGTTCCCCAAGGTAGGATAATACTGAATGAAATTAACTGCAGTAATGTCAAAGTACTACGAAAAGCAGGGACTATAGTCTAACTACAGCATATTTGCTTCGTAAATGAGCGAAGTAACCCCAAAGTACTACAGTAACAGAAAGTATATACTGCAATATTTCCTCATCGACGAGGAGAGCAAGTTCTCTCTCAGCCAACAGTGACGATATGTGGGCCTTATCTATATTCTGCAGTACTGTATATATAACTGTTATACATGTGACATACCATGACATACTCTGCTAAAACTAAAAGCATTACAAAAGAACTAGGTAGATTACAGGAATTACATTGTAACTGAACTGTATTCATTGAAGAGGATACCAAGTATATCTTCCTCTAAAGCACATTTCTTGCCATTGTGCTCTGACATCAGCTGATAGGTTAGACAGTGGCATATATCAACATATTTCTGGAAAGGTTAGACTCTATACTCTTTCTTCAGGCACGATGCAGCAAAATTGTAAATAGCTTGAGTTATTCATATAACAGATAACTACACAGTCTCTCTCTCCCTCTCTCTCTCTCTCTCTCTCTCTCTCTCTCTCTCTTCTCTCTCTCTCTTCTCTCTCTTCTCTCTCTCTCTCTCTCTCTCTCTCTCTCCTCCAGGGAACAGACACCACCATGCTGAACAAGCTGAACTCGCAGCACAAGCTCAACACCAACTACATCCCTCCTAAGAACAGCTATGAAACCCAGTTTGGCATCCAGCACTTTGCTGGAGTGGTTTACTACGAAACCAGAGGTTAGACTCCCTTTATATAGTGGTTTGGTCCCAGACACCCAGCAAGTACTGGAAACTGTTCTGATTTGATATCAGAAATATATTTAGATCCTGATTCACAAAATGATGCTGGTAGCAGCTATATGGACGACTACAGATGTTGTCTCAACTTTACTTTACAACACCTATTCAATGTCAAAATGTTTGCTGGGAAAGTTTACTAGTTGTTTTTGTGGTTTACAACAATACCAGAGGTTAGAAATACCTCATCCAGTTATAATAGTTTGATAATATAGTTTACTAGTTGTTTACACTAGTGAGTGAATGAAGAAAAGGCCGGCACACTGACAGAGGATTAGAGAGGCTCTTTAGATGGCAAAAAAAAACGATTCATTGACATAATAAGTGATAAAAAGGGTTAGTGGGAAAAAAGGGAAAAAGTGACATTTCACTGTGACTTTTTTTCACTTTTTTCACTTTGTCACTTTCGCTGTTTTGTTGCATAATACTAAAATAATAGATGGTTGCAGTGATTGTGTATTATCAATAACTGCACCAGTGTAGTATGTGCTCATGTTAACGCAATGTTTGTGTTTGTATCTGTGTATTGTGTGTGTGTGTGTGTGTGTCTGTGTGTGTGTCCTGCAGGCTTCCTGGAGAAGAACAGAGACACGCTGTATGGTGACATCATCCAGCTGGTCCACTCCTCCAAGAACAAGTTCATCAAGCAGATCTTCCAGGCTGAACGTCGCTATGGTAACAGACACACACACACACACACACATACACACAGACATCCAGATCCTTTAGCCATTTTGGCCATTGATTGTGTGTCAATTGTGTATCAATGGCCAAGCTGGCTAAAGATCTGGATATCAACAGAACTACTCTGCACGTTTCCCTTCTCTTTGATTGAAACTGGTTATGCAAAGTTTAAAGCCACAGCTCAGGTTTTCATATGTTTAAAGACTAGTTTCAAGCTTCTAAAACGTACCTTTAGATTGTGCCAGTTATTTCTCTCCATACACTCCACAGAACAAACAAAACTAGTAGTGAGGTGAAAGTGTTGCCACAGGTGGCGTTGTTCTGTTCTCAGGTTTCTAGCTTGGATTTGGTTAGAAAATCTTTAACTTTCCTTTGCATGACTTTCCTTTCCTTGCATGTTTTTCCGTAATGTCTGGCTTGGAGCTAACATTACTGTCTTCTCTGTCTTTCCTCTGTGTGTGTGTGAGTGCTTGCCTATGTGTCTGTCCATGTGTGTGTATGTGCGCATTTGTGTGTGTGTGTGTGTGTGTGTGTGTGTGTGTGTGTGTGTGTGTACACTTGCATGTCTGTGTGCTGCTTCTTGCCAGTTTCTGTGTGGCTACGCTCCTGGTAGTACAGTGGGTCTTCTTGCCTCCACTCTTCCCAAGGTAAAAAAAAAAAAAAAAAAAAATATAAAAGACAGAATAAAGATAAGAAATAATCTCCATCCCTGCATTCCTCCATCCCTCCATCCTCATCTGCTTTTACCAAGGAACAGAAAATCTCCTTTTAGAAATGAGGGCAGATTGCTCTAGAGGTAGAGGTTTGATCCTGGTATCAACAGGAGGGCGTATTGTTCCAGTTGTTCACCTTTTTCATGAAATTCATACATGAATTTCAAGTGTACAGGAGAGATAAACAGAAAGACAAATACCTACCACCTTGTGTAAAATGGCCAATAAAGTAATTATTGTTTGTAATCTACTTTCTAAGAACGACAGTACTGATGTAAAATCACTTGTCAGATCGTACAACAATAAAAACGTCAATCACCGTAACTTAAAGCTGCAATTTACAACTTTTTGCCTGGAGGCAGTGAAGTGGCTTACAAGTCTTATCCTCCTCCATTGGACCCAAACACTTCATCATCTTGATGAGCTGTCCGGGAAACTCTAGAAAACCTAGCTAACTGGCTATCCTAGCATCCTACCCGTCTCGCAGTATACAAGCATCTCCGTGTCGCTTCTCAGGCCCTTCGATGTTCACCGTGTCCTTGAATGAGATCTACTGTTTAGCTTCACTGTTCCTTCTTTTCTTACTGCAATTTCCTCAATTGTTGTTGCTATGACTTCCCTGCGCAGTGGCCACTAGCTTCACTTTGATAGCCAGCCGGCCGCGCCCACAGCAGATGGTATACATCCCAAAACGTCCACAACATCATTAAAAAATGTATAATATCCTATCTCTCGTTTGTTTATTGTGAAAAATGTGGAAAAAATGTGACAAATTTGGATATTGCCGCTTTAAAAGAGAAAACTGGTTTCAGGACAGCTATCCTGTTCAAAGATTTTGTGTTCCTATGTAAATCCTGTCCTCATCTTGTGTTTCACCAACTCACCTCTTATTATCCAGTCATCCGCCCATCCATCTGTTTCTCCTCAGTCACTGCCAGATAAGATTTATTTGGCCTTGTAATGGGACGGTGCAGTGCTGTAGGACGAAGAATCGTGTACTACCTTTGCACTTTTTGATACAAACACCAAATTTTACATTAAGTTTAGCTCTCTGTGGTGGAAAAAGATTCAGTTAAGGAGCCATCGTAAATTTGGCCCCCGACGGCCATGGGACGTGGCCGAATTTCCTGTTCTCAAATTGTTCTAGTCAGATATAAATATTTACGATGGCTCCAAATCTGAATCTTTTTTTAACATAGAGAGCTACCTTTGTGCAAAATTTGGTAAAAGTGTGTGATTCTGCAGCTTGACTGCCCCACTATTGCCTATATATTCGTCATTTCATATTTTTTTACATTGAAACCTTCATCATGTGATAATAGTGTTAAAATAGATTCTCTTGTTCTTCTGTGCTGGTGGCGGCTAATTGGATTGACAAAGCTGATGTTTTAGAGGAAGCTGACTCGTTTGATAAAAGTGTTAAGTTGGCATTTCTAATCTTGACATGGTTTCTGCTCTGGCTATGTGTTTGAGTGGCGTTTAACTCTGACCCAATGATATCTGCCAGACAAAGAGTTTATATTTAGGGAGAGAGAGCGAGAGAGAGAGAGAGAGGGGAAAGGAAAAGAAAGGAAAGAGTTAGTGTCAGTGCTCAGGAAGAGAAAAAAGAATCCTCATTGTTACTGACCCTGACTTTTTACGCTGTTTCTGTATTTGTGTTGTGTGTGTGTGTGTGTGTGTGTGTGTGTGTGTGTGTGTGTGTGTGTGTGTGTGTGCGTGCGTGTGTGTGTGTGTGTGTGTGTGTCTGTCCAGGGGGCGGAGACCAGGAAGCGCTCGCCCACTCTCAGCAGTCAGTTTAAGCGATCTCTGGAGCTGCTGATGAGGACGCTCAGTGTCTGTCAGCCCTTCTTCGTACGCTGCATCAAACCCAACGAATACAAGAAACCCATGGTGAGTGTCTGGACGCTGTTTACCTGCATACTGTAAAGAACAGAACAGAATAGAATAGAATAGATGAGAACAGAACAGAACAGAACAGAATAGAATAGAATGCATGTTATGTTTACATTTTGGGGATTTAGTTGGCACCAGGGATAGACCTGTAAAGTAGACTAACTCACCAGCCACAGACAAACATTTATCAGCATTTTTGCCGCCCTGGAAACAAATCATGTGTCAAACTGGTCGTTATATTAAAAATGAATTGCAAAACCTAAAGTCTTGAATAAAAACAAAAAGTTCGGTCGGATCGGTGGTGCTGCAGTATAGTGCCTTCCGAAGTTTGGAACAAAGTTTTGTCAAAATCAGTCAAGTAGTGTATGAGATTTAACACTTGAGTAAAGAAATTTTTATGAACGCTGGAACACAGAAAATGCCAAAATGCATCGTCCCTCCAAGTTTTGTTAAAATCAGACCAGCAGTGTCTGATATTTCACCTGAGATTTCACAGACAGATTTCATCATATGGGGGACAACAATAGCTGCATTTAGCTCCCTGTCCCAACACTTATACTTACAGTATCTCTCTATGAATGTGTGTCACTGACCCCCCCCTCTCTGTCTGTAGTTGTTTGACAGGGAGTTGTGTGTGCGTCAGCTGAGGTACTCTGGTATGATGGAGACCATTCGTATCCGCCGGGCCGGATACCCAATCCGCTACACCTTCGTCGAGTTCGTCGACCGCTACCGGGTCCTCATGCCTGGAGTCAAACCTGCGTACAAACAGGTGTGTGTGTGTGTGTGTGTGTGTGTGTGTTTTAATTCTAGGTGTGGCTGGTTATCTTTTTAAAGGATTTAGCATTTGACACCTAGTCCTGATCTCTTGAGGTCGAACCTACAAGCAGGAGCGTGTGGATGGGTTTGAAGAGGTTGGGCTGGTGTGTGCGTGTGTGTGTGTGTGTGTGTGTGTGTGTGTATGTGTGTGTGTGTTTCGTGATCCAGTATTTCATGATCCCTGGAGTCAGTCAGGCGACCATTTTTTTTATCTCTTCTCAACAGTTGCTGCAGCACTGTATGTGGTCATCATGCAATGTTTCCCACAATGCAACAGCAGTCTGTTTTTCTTGGACCTCTGCATATTGTTGTGTTTCCCTCCCTCTCTGGTTAGGACGACCGGTGTGTCTGTGTCTGTGTGTGTGTGTGTGTGTGTGTGTGTGTGTGTGTGTGTGTGTGTGTGTGTGTGTGTGTGTGTGTGTGCATACGTAGAGTCCACCTGACCCACACATTGTTTTCCAGACAAGAATGCAATATGACAATGTGTCCCTTCCCTCTCTCTCTCTCTCTCTCTCTCTCTCTCTCTCTCTCTCTCTCTCCCCCTCTCTCTGTCTCTCTCTCTCTCTCCCTCATTGTGTCGTTGTGTCTCTCTCCCATCAGGAGGACCTAAGGGGGACCTGCCAGAGGATCGCTGAGGCGGTGCTTGGCAGAGACGACGACTGGCAGATGGGAAAGACCAAGATCTTCCTCAAGGTAATTCTGGCAATGGCGCTTAATTTCGACATTAAAGACAAGACGACGTCTGGGTGAGACAAAAGTCCCGGGGATAACACAAACTATTTAGATATTCTGAGTGAACGATCGTGATCTATTTTATTATTTCTCTACCCTGCTGCCTCTTCTGCGGGACTCACCACTCCACTGGAAGAGATTTATTAAATTTCAAAGGGAGATGAGTACAAGAACGGCCATATTGAACCAAATGAAATCAGAAGTAGACCCTGTGGGGTGATTTCTGATTTCATTTGGTTCAATATGGCCGTTTTTGTGAACTTTTTGTTCACAGAGATAAATTCATGAGAAAACCCTCCACACAGCATCTTTGACTTTCAAACCTTCAAATCCATCATTCATGAGACCAACACTGGGAATCTGATTATTATTTCATGACTCTTCATGAAAAAATATGACTTTTCATGAATTCAACTTTTCACCCAAGAGCAACCACACTGTGGACTCGAGCGTTGGTACCGTGCAATGCAGGAGACACAATACAAGACATAGAAGACTGAAAAGAAGAAATCACACAGTTAAGGACTAGCTTTTGTGGATTTTTTTTTTTTGCCTTGCTCTCGTATGGGCTTACACACTTGATTAGTTGGATTTAGGGAACACACACTTGATAATGAAGTTGTCATGCCTCACAACCCCCAGATCTCGCAAAAACACAAGCTCTTGCACTCAATTGTATTATCTCTCCGTTTGGATTTGTGCTTGAAATAATGGTGATGCTTCGTTCACACTGTGGCAGTCTGTGGTTGACAGCAAACTGGATGTTCCTTGTTTTCAACAGGAGAACAATGGTAAACTCCGAAGGAAAGAAAGAAAGAAACTGCCGTCTACCGGCCCTCAAATGGAACTTAGTAAAGTTGAATTCTCCACCTTTTTTCTAGACAATCAAAGATGTTGAAAACACTACATTCCCTCTAACTGAGATGTTGTAGATTCACCCTATTTGTCCAAAACAAATTCTGGTGTCGGGTTTGGACTCTTCTCCTCCCACAGCAAGTGATGAATCAAAACTTCAGAGTGAAATCCAAACTGTCTCCTAATCAGCAGCAGAGAAAGCTGGACTCACCAACGTTAGATCTTCTCCTCTCTCGTCTCTTTGGTTTCTTTGGTATAAAGCATCACAGACCGGCCGGTTGGTAAACATGAGCTGCTGTGTAACGTTTACTAACCTCACAGGATTTCTAGGTATTGAAGTTAAACATTTCCAAGCAATTACTTCATGTCGCCATTTGGAGCCGCCAACGTGTGAACTTACCTAGTGCAGCTTTAACAGATGAGTTTTTGTTGTATCAGTGTGCATGGAATAGTCAAATGTCTTGTTTATCAAAATCACTATGGCAACAAGAGAGCAGTGAGCTGTTGTGGTTGACGGACACCTTGCGAAGCTGACTGCTATGTTGTTTTTTTAGGCCACTCAGTATTAAACACTTCTGATCATCTGTAGGAACGATGGCCACATCTGGGCTATAACTGGTGTGAAAACTGTGTAGTGTTTCCCTGGCAGTGGATAAAATAAAGTATAATATAGTTTTCACCCCCTGACTTGTTGACTTCAGCCTTCTACACAGAAAGACCTTGTTTAACCTCGCCCAGCTCCAACTGACCGAGAGTGTAAACTAGTTCAGTCCAGCTTCATCCCAGTACTGAGGCTAATGTGATTGTTTCCAGTTCACACTCACAGGTCTGTTGACGGGAAAGATAGTGTGTTTTGGTTTCCCGCCCAGTGTGTGTGTGACCAAGGGTGTTTTAGTTCCCATCCAGAATGTGTTTTTTGCGCGTGTGCACGTGACTGTTTGTATCTGTGTGTGTGTGTGTGTGTGTGTGTCTGTGTGTGTTTTGGTTTCCCGCCCAGTGCGAGGGCAGACGTTGTTCTGAGGTCAAAGGTCACCGGCTAGGCATATCCGTTAGCTTGTTGCCACGGTGAAGGGAAATTATCAGTTGATGCTGATTTAAGCTCAGCAGTGTGTTTCTCCTGACTGCAGTGCGGCGCCCCCTGTTGAAACATCGTCTTTCCGCTACTGGCTTTGTTTATGTTGTGATTGAATGAATTTTTTACACTCTGAACATGATTGACTGAGCTTTTGATGCATGGACAGTTGGAGAGTTGTACTGTACATGTATTTTGAGGATTGTACATTGTTTGTTTACCTTGGTATAATGTCAAGATTAAAGCAAAAAGCCTTGCACTTGACTACACTGCTGAGCTGAACCAAGAGTCTCTACAGCTAACCTCTATCAGTCCTAAACCACTCAGCTGGACAGGACGTAGGACAGGACGTGGAGTCGGGGGGGGTGAAGTCAGGGGCAGTGCCCACACTTCCCCCACAGGAAGGGGACGGATCAGGATAGACAGATCAGAGGAGGAGGAGAGGAAGAGAGAGAAGGATTTTTAGGGGTACATGCTCTTTTCACATGTCATGTTAGTGAAAGGGAAGGCTGCTGTGTGACTGCTGACCAGATCAGAGCTGGAAGGGTGAAGAGTCCAGTGATCTCAGCCTTGTGTTTTCTGAGTTCCCCAATCAGGACGAGAAGCAGGAGGAGTAGGAGTTCAGTTTGAACATGTGGGAAGGCAGATTTTCACATTTTACTCATCTGCTTACCTCACAGCAGGGCACACAGCTCTCTAAACCTTTTTTTCTCCTCGTGGGATAATGTTAGTCACTTCCAACTGTCTAATTAGACAGCCAGACAGAAGCGAATGAAACGTTCATACATGGAGATGTCACTCTCCGTTCTTCGTCCGATTGGAAGGCGACACAGCGGCGTGGCGTTTTTGAAAAAAGGATAATCTGTAAACAGAAACATGGATCTTGTGTTTCTATACAACCAACCTGGAAGACCAATCACTGCATTAATATCATGCCAGGCCAGACTAGTTCTGTCTCTGTCTTTGTAAATCGGTAGGTTGGTGTTCATACAAGCTGTGTACAAGTGAAATTAGTTGCTCTTCCCTTTAGAAAATTGAGAGAAAACGCACACTCCACCTCCGCCGTCTCTGACAGGTAGTTAACGGATAATTACGTGCACTGCTGTCTGAAAAAATTCAAACGGTTTCAACTTTTGACGTACGAAAAAATATGCTGAGTAAAAGACAGACAGCTCTCTGTTCTCTCTGTCATCCATCAACGTATCGGCCCCATAGAGAATATAGCGGCTCAGGCTGTTTTTTGACAGATACAAAATCTCTGTCTGGTCGCCCCCTTATCCAATCACTGCACTCCTCATTTGGGTACATCACCAACTACACACCTCTCCGCCCCGGTTTGCTCGCCCAATTTAATATAAGAATATTGAACTGGTGCTGAGAGAGAGAGAGCAGCAGTAACTGTACTTTGCCTTGTTTTTCATCAGTTCTTCTTGTGCTGCAGGATCACCATGACATGCTGCTGGAGATCGAGAGAGACAAGGCCATCACTGACAAGGTCATCCTCATCCAGAAGGTGGTGCGAGGGTTCAAGGACAGGTAAGACCCAAACACTGCCAGCCTTGGAATGATGATGGGGCGGCTGTGGCCGTCCACTAATCAGATGGTCGGTGGTTCGATCCCCGGCTCCTCCAGTCCGCATGTCGAAGTGTCTGAACCCCAAATTGCTCCCCATGGTTGCGCCAACACCCTGCGTGGTAGCTTGCCGCCATCGGTGTGTGACTGTGTGTGTGAATGGGTGAATGTAGGCATTGATGTAAAGCGCTGTATAAATGCAGTCCATTCCATTTCCATTTACCATTTACCATGATGGAAAAGGCATTGATGAAAAACATTGACAAAGTGATAAAATAAAGCTGCAGATGTGAATGGTTTGCATGGAGACTTTTTGGTATTGGTATTTAAAAAATTGCACTGATTGGCGTAACAACGGCACTACAATGTAAAAAATACAAAACAACGGCACTACAATGTTTGTTTACTTGTTTGTCGGTTGACACCACCGGTCAGATTTTTATGAAACTTGGTCACCGTTGTGTTTCAGCATTTTCAAACACTGATTGGCCCAAGGAGGATGCTACTGTTACAGATCAAAACAAGGAGACATACTGGTTCCTGATTGGTCCAGACAGGGCCGACATGTTTACTGTCACCTTGTTCCAAAATGAGATATCTACAGAGCCCCTAAAGTCCCGAAAAGTGATATTATTTTTATCTTGTGCGCACAAGTTAATTATCTTGTGGGAACAAGTTATTATCTTGTGCGCACAAGGTGATATTTTTTTTATCTTGTTCCCACAAGATAATTAACTTGTGCGCACAAGATAAAAAAATATAATTCTTCGGGACTTTAGGGGCTCTGTAGATATCCACAATTTGAAAAAAATTTACATCAAACCTGACAAAATGATTGCTGTCATAACAGTAAAGCATATTATGGGATACTATCGAAGTTAGGAGTCATCTTAATGCTTACAAAATGCTTCTGTTTTTTATGACAGAATCACATGTTTCTGAAATATTGAAAAAAGCATCATTTTTCCCAAATTAATCTGTTGCATTTTGGAATGAATCCCTTCAGATTATTTTTCACATAAATGTGTGATGCTTGACATACATAAAATCATCAAGTGCAGCCCAAAAAATGTCAGGCATTTTTTCAATGTAGTCCTTACTGGTAGGGAATAGTTTCCGCCATCTGAAAGACTTCTGGAAAACCAAAGCAAAATGGTCACATGAAAAATGTGTAATTTCTCGCTCCCTGCCCTCAGATCCAACTTCCTGAAGATGAGGAAGTCGGCCATGTTGATCCAGAAGACGTGGAGAGGGTATCAGTGCAGGAAGAACTATGGAGCGGTGAGTAGAGCTTCATGTAACTGCTTCCTACACAGGGAACAAGCACTTTCCTTACATTTTATTTTATCTTTATCCTCATGTCTTGTTTCATTTGTCTTTAATGTCTTATTTGGTAACACTTTACAATAAGGGTCACTAAGTTAAGGGTTAGTTAATGCTTAATAAGCATTAACTAACCCTTAATTAACAGTTAACTAATGTGTAATTTACTAATGGTGTTCATGTTAACTAAGGTATTAATTTATACATTATTTAATAGTTTATTTAGATGACTATTAAATAATGTGTAAACTAAAACCTTAGTTAACATGAACACCATTAGTAAATGATTACCAGACACATTAGTGACCCTTACTGTAAAGTGTTACCTCTTATTTTTTTATCCCGGTTTGTAACCCTGTCTGTCTCCTTATATTCTTATTTTATTTTATGTTATTTTATCTTTACTTCATGTCTGGTTTCATTTTTAATCTACTCTTGTCTTCTGTTCTATGTACTCAGTATATTTATTCATCTTAACTGTTTTGCAAAATAAATATCTCTCTCTCTCTCTCTCTCTCTCTCCCTCTGTAGATGAGGGCGGGCTTCTCTCGCCTGCAGGCCCTGGTTCGTTCCAGGAAGTTGTACGTGACGTACCACGTGGCCCGTCAGCGAATCACGCGCTTCCAGGCTCGCTGCCGCGGCTTCCTGGTTCGCCGAGCCTTCAGACACCGACTGTGGGCCGTCATCACCATCCAGGCCTACACCAGGGGCATGATCGCACGCCGGCTGTACAAGAGGCTGCAGGGGGAGGTAGAGAACACACACACACACACACATAAACACACACACACACACACACACACACACACACACAGATACCAACACCCTCCAGCCTTTTAGTAAACTCTTCAGGAGCCTGAACGAAGAGGTAAGATGTGACAATCAGACAAATACACATACACACTCCCAAATGAACACACACACATAAACACATAAACACACACACACACACACACACACACATACACACACAGGCATTAGGCTGTCTATAGGCCAACACTCTCTAGGCCTATTGCAAGCTGTATAGGAGTCACAGACACACACACTCCCAAACAAGCACACACACACAGGCATGAGAAGCAGAAAGATACACACACACACACACACACATACTGTATATACAATTTTACAGGTGATTCATGTCTTCATATTCAGAAGTAACACAGACACACACTTGCAAGCGAGACACACACACGCACACACACACACACACACACACACATTAGTGAAAGCCATAACGAGACATGCAAACACACACAAACACACACACTTAAAATGATACACATAATTCATTCAATCATGCTTAGAAACAAAATTTAAAAAAAACAATGTCTTCCCCAACAATATTATAAATGAATTCATGAACTAATGAATTATTATACAGTAGATGAAACAATGAAACTAGATCTGCATTTATCAGGCGTAGACAAGGTCACTGCTCCTTTCTTGGTATGAAATGGCCTTTTTATGTGATACATGGTTCCAGCCTCTCTCTGAAACACTAACCTTTTCAGTTTAGCTGAATTCACCGGTATTTCCTCTGCCTCATTGTTCTGACTTCTACAGTATTTCTGATATTTTTACTCTCCCTCTCCCTCCTGCACCATCACAGCTTAACCTTTTCAGTTCAGCTCAATCCACTCATATTTCACTTACTGTGTTTTTTTTTTTGTGCTCTGAACTGCATCTCTGCATTTTTGCCGTCTCCCCTTTTCTTCCCCAGTATCATCTGACCTTTTAAATTCATCGTCTTTTTTTACTTACTGGTGTTAAGTCCATTTCTTCGTCTTATCTCCCTCCTTCCTTCTCTCTCTCTCTGTCTCTTCCCCCAGTCCATCAGCTGCTCTCCTTTTAAATTTAATTCACTCCATCTGTATTTAATCTACTTATCTCCTTGTATCTTACCACCTTTAAGCACACTCACACACTTGCAACTTAGCAAACATGGAAGTGCACTTATATCCTAAGTACATTTAGCCTCTTCACTTCACGAACGCCCTGCCTGAGGAAATGAGGCCAGTTTATTCAATATTATATTTTAAAAAGACTGCCTTTATGTATTTTTTTAATGTAATGTTGTTTTGATCTTGTGTTTTTATTTCTTATATTTAACCATTTTTTCTTTTGAATCTGTTTCCCAGCATTTTGTCTTTTTTTTTTTTTTACATACTTTATATATACATTACTATTCTTTGTTTTTCTGGCATTTTGTAAAGCACTTTGCTCTTAGATTAGTGTTACATAAATGAAGTGTATTATTAGCAGTAGTACTATGAGTATTAATTATTAGTATTAAGTATTAGTTAATATATCAAACTACACATATCTTGAGTATATGTTATTATATATCATATCTTCGTAAATGTTTTATTACCCTAATTTAATCTCTCTCCTACTCTCTCCTGCTCTCTCCTCCTCTCTCCTGCTCTCTCCTCTCTCCTCCTCTCTCCTGCTCCCTCCTGCTCTCTCCTGCTCTCTCCTCCTCTCTCCTGCTCCCTCCTGCTCTCTCCTCTCTCTCCTCCTCTCTTCTGCTCTCTCCTCTCTCCTGCTCTCTCCTGCTTTCTCCTCTCTCCTCCTCTCTCCTGCTCTCTCCTGCTCTCTCCTCCTCTCTCCTGCTCTCTCCTCCTCTCTCCTGCTCTCTCCTGCTCTCTCCCCTCAGTACCGCAGGAGGCTGGAGGCAGAGAAGATGCGTCTGGCTGAAGAGGCGAAGCTGAGGAACCAGATGTCGGCGAAGAGAGCGAAGGTCGAGGCCGAACGCATACACCAGGTGGGACTCCGCCTCCAAGTTCAAAACCTCTGAGTTTTAAAAAACTTGTAAAAATACAGAATTTAAAAGGGCTTCATGTAGCATTCTTTAACGTCAACATATTGTAAAAATAATTACCTTGATATAATTATCGTAAACAAATGAGACCATGATGGAGACAGTTGGTATCACCCATCTCATGCCAGTAGTATTGTTAGTACTAGTGTTTCTCCAAGTTAAGACTACATTTCCCATAAGCCCTGTTGCTTCCTTGTGCCGTAAAGCAATCCAGCAGATTTCCCTCCAGATCCACCAGGTGGAGAAACAATGGAGGATGCAGAGTAGAGGCTGATAGAGGCTGACAGGCTTCTCAGAGATGGTCTTGATTGTTTGCAATAATTATACTAATGTCTCAAAATAAATGTGGTAATGATTTATTGATGTTAAAATGCTACACACAGCACCTTTAAAATCCTAAATCACCAACATTGCAATCAGTTAATTGCTCGTAGTGCTCAGTTCAAAACAGCAGTGCCAAAAAAGTATGTTCTTGGCAAATAAAAGTGATTCTGACTCTGATTGTAATTTAACGTTGAACCCAATTTTATTTCCCAGGAGCGTCTGGCCCAGCTGGCCAAGGAGGACGCCGAGCGGGAGAAGAGGGAGAAGGAGGACGCTCGGAAGAAGAAGGAGATGGTGGAGCAGATGGAGAAGGCTCGCCAGGAGCCGGTGAACGACTCGGACATGGTGGACAAGATGTTCGGCTTCCTGGGGACGACCAGCTCCTTCCCGGGCCAGGAGGGACAGGCGCCCGCCGGCTTCGAGGTGAGGCGAGGAGGGAGAAACCTGACAAATGGCTTTCTGTTACAGTTTAAAGTGAACTATTGGGTTTTCTGTTACAGTAATATGCCAACAGGCTTTTTCGACGTTATCAATTGGTTTTGAAACACTTTCATAAGAAGTCAGAGAATTTCCTCAACCCATAGAGGAGCATGTCACCTGAAAAATCACCAAAATTGTCATCAGGAGGTTTTGACCCGTCTCTCCTCTGTGCTGCACACAGGACCTGGAGCGGACCCACAGGGAGCTGGTGGAGGAGGATCTGGACGAGGCTCTCCCTCTGCCTGAAGACGATGACGAGGAAGATCTGTCGGAGTATAAGTTCGCCAAGTTTGCCG
This sequence comes from Centroberyx affinis, assembly GCF_046629955.1. NCBI lineage: Eukaryota > Metazoa > Chordata > Actinopteri > Beryciformes > Berycidae > Centroberyx > Centroberyx affinis. Next base: position 143,083 of record NW_027279221.1, read on the forward strand.
CCACCTACTTCCAGGGCAACACCACGCACACCTACGTCAGACGGCCGCTGAAGCAGCTGCTGCTCTTCCACGACGACGAGGGAGACCAGCTGGTAGGTCACCCTCTGACCTCTGACCTTTTCCACAGTGTGAACACTTTCATATAGCTGTGCAGAGTCTGGTTCTTATTTAGTAAGAGGTTTATGGGCTGTAAGGCAGCGGAGGGTCTGGCCTTAAAGTCACATTTAAATTATTTTTTAAAGATGTTTATAAATGCTACAGATCTCTAAACATAATTTTTTAATCTCTGTCCTCAGATTGTATTTTATTTGTTTTCTCTCATTTTTGTCTCTCTGACCTTTCCACTCTTTACTATTAGTTGCTTATAATGTTGATTATCCAGGAATTTAAGTTTATTCTCTTATTATTCTATTCTTCTGTGAGCTAAATGCCCAAAATGCATTCCCCCCCTGTCCCGCCCCAGGCCGCCCTGGCGGTGTGGATCACGGTGCTGAGGTTCATGGGAGATCTGCCGGAGCCAAAGTACCACACCGCCATCAGCGACGGCAGCGAGAAGATCCCCGTCATGACCAAGATCTACGAGACGCTGGGCAAGAAGACCTACAAGAGAGAGCTGCAGGCGCTGCAGGGGGAGGGGGAGGTGAGGGGGAGGGGGAGGTGAGGGGGAGGGGGAGGAGGAGAGAGAGAGAATGAGGAGGTGGAGATGGGTGGAATTAAGTTTTATAAGTGGTCTCATAAATTATGAACTCAAACTAAACCACCCGCTAATGTACTTCTGTTAATTAATCTTCCTCAGATTTATCACCCATGTGTTTCCCTCTCTAATGGGATATTTCCCTTCCCTTTCTCTTCCCATTATTATGATGTAGTAGTTTCTTCTTCTTCTCTTTCCCTTTGCAAACACGCGGTTATAAAAGGCTTAAGGAAGCTTTACCTCATCCCTGGATTATCAAACTTTTGCCTGTTAACGACCCCGAAATACACAGTTCTTTACTTTAATCGTAAATTTTGTCTTGGTTGCATGTAATATGTCTGAATTTAAGGTTATTACTGTTGTACTCATTACAAATCATTGTCAATAAGAGCGTCAGCTAATTGCCTAACAAGCAAAATGAAAGGAAAGCGAACAGAATTTAGCCGAGCGTTTTTCAGGCGACTCCTATAAGACTCCATCGAGGAGCCTTGCGGGTCCTCGGGCCTCGCTTTGAGAACCACAGTCGTACAGTAGCCTATGTATCGGGTTCTGAGCTGTTCTGTCCTCTCTCCTTCCCCCTCCAGACGCCGCACTCTGAGAGCCACAAGAAGAACAGCGTCCGTCACAAACTGGTGTCCCTCACCCTGAAGAAGAAATCCAAGATCACTGAGGAGGTGAGAGAGAGAGAGAGAGAAAGAGAGAGAGAGAGAGAGAGAGAGAGGAGATGAAGGGATGGTGGTTTGGAAAGGAAGACAGAAACACAAAAGAAAAAACAAAGTGATACAACTCAATCACTGACATTTAGGGACTTCTGTGATGACAGTCAGTGTTGTGTACTTTAAAGGGTGAGACTGTTTCATACCAAAGATGGGATGATAATGAGGAGGAAGAAGAAGAAAAGGAGGAGGAGAAGAGGAGTAGAGCTGACAAATTTCATTGTGACGCGGTGCGATCTCATATTAGCTGAAGGATTTTTTGGGGTGTGTATGAGGAGGAAGAACAAGATGGAGAAGACACAGTGTTGTCACGGCCAGTCAGAGCTTCAGGTACAACACACAGAAAACAAGATGGCAGCCTGGAGGGTGGAGAAGGTTTTGAATTCACAGACTATATAAATCAATTTTGGCATTTTTTTTGCATCAGCTGGCCTCTTTTTGGTTTTTTACCCGTATAGTGGGTGAATTATTTTTGATCTTCTAAGCTCTGAATCCCCAGACTGGCCAGGAAAATCTGGGCAGGGAAAGTGAAGGAGTAACGCTCTCCGCTCCCTCAGCAAATACTGTCAAGGTGCCTTTGAGCAAGGCACTGAACCCCCCAACTGCTCAGGAGAAAACTGCAACAGTACAGTAGAAACAGTAGAAAACAGGTTTTACTGGGCAGCTTCCAGGTTTAAATGTGACTGTAACTGTATGAATGTGAAGCAGAGTGATGCTGAAGAAGAATATGTGTTCAGTCAACTTTCCCTGGATAAATTAAAAGTTAAAAAATTGCATAAAAAAAGAAACTCTTGCAAATTATCTCCTGTAACCCCTCAATCACACTCAAATGTGTTGCTCTCCATTGGATTGGTTTCAAATGAGAGTCTGTTAGTGCTGCATCATTTGACTGCAGATGAGTTAGTGGTGCAAGAGCTGCACACATTAGATTTATTACCTCTGCCAACAAAGTAGGAAGGAGGTGATGTTTTCACCCCTGTCTGTTTGTCTGATTGTTTGTCAGCAAGATATTTCAAAAAGTAATTTGGCTGAAATCTGGTGGGCTGATCGCTCCTGGCCCAAAGATCAGTTGATTCGATTTTGGTGATGATCCAGATCTGGGATTTCTGCCATTAGATGATTATTGTCTTTTAGCCAGAAAAATATTATGCTGCTTTCATGTGCGGGTAGGAAAGTACGACATCCAGGACTTCCAAGTCGGCTGCTAAACAGCATTGAATTATGGAAAATCAAACCCTGAAGAAAAACGATAAACAAACATAAACTCTGCTGAGTGTCTTCTAGTTCAACTGCTGCATGAATTATGCATGAATAAACTGAACTGAATGTTGTTTTGCTCTCTGTGATGCTTCCACAATGAAAACCTTTAATCAGTGAATTAAACTTATTATCAATAACTACGCCTGATCACTTTCATTTCAACATTTCTGAACCACAGGATCCTTGATAGAACTGGTTTTACAGCAACATAAATATTACAGAAGAAGTTTGATTGCAGTGAACAAAAAGCATCTTAAAGTTTAAAGCCTTTGTTTGTAACCTTGTTGATAGTTTCTCTGCAGGAAGTGGTTCGCACAGCCATAACAGATGGAGTATGATGCGTTTCCTTTTCAGGTCACCAAGCGCCTTAACGACGGCGAGTACGGTCTCCATGGCAACAGCATGCTGGAGGACCGGCCGACGTCCAACCTGGAGAAACTCCACTTCATCATCGGCAACGGGATCCTGAGACCAGGGCTGAGGTACGTGCACACACACACATATCACACACACACACAGATACACACACACACACACACACACACACACACACATACACACACACACACACACACAGATACACACACTCCGCTATTCATCTGATAGGCATTGAAATTCAGTCCATTTTTCTGACACACACTCATAAACACAGACACATAACACTCACAACAGTTTATTATTTGCAGAATTGAGTTTCCTCACATTTTTAGGCTGATATAAATTATAATGACATCAATTTATAATACAGAAAATAGTAAATAGTAAATTGATGTAAGTTATTTGGGGTCTTGAAAGCAAAAAATATTGTCACTGTCGGGTAAAAACCCTGTATCTCCAAAATGAAACTTTTCAGGAACTAAGAAAAACATTCTCGGTTTCAGCTTGACCACCTTGATATTTGTTTATCCAGTGTGATTTTAAAGAATTTCAAAAACCTGAGGATCATAGAGTTTGTCTTAACTCATAGAAGAATGTGTAATCCTTCAAATTAAGTTAAAACATAAAAAAATCACCAAATTTGGAGTTGCCAGGTTTTCATATGACAACAGCGATATGCTTGCTTTCCTGAAAGTCTAATTTAATTTTCTCTAAAACGATCATTACTTGCATTGTTGCCGATCTACTGGAGGTCAGACTGTAGTTGATTTACTGCTACACTACACTACACTGCTCTCATCCCTGTCTATACTATACTTGTGAGGACATTTCATTGACTTACATTCATTCTCCAAACACTTTCCTCACCCCTCACTGTACTGTGTGTCTAATCTTTACTTTTACCCTGAGTATTTCCTTCTTCTTCATTAGATTAATCAAAAAACCTCTTCCCAGATTCTCTCTTGATTAACCATGATTAAACTCTTCATTAAACTCATACACACACACACACACAGAGATACACACACACACACACACACACGCTAACCTGTGTGTGTGTTTCAGGGATGAGATCTACTGTCAGATCTGCAAGCAGCTGAACCAGAACCCGTCGAAGAGTTCCCACGCTCGCGGCTGGATCCTGATGTCTCTGTGCGTCGGCTGCTTCGCTCCCTCCGACAAGTTCCTCAAGGTCAGGAGGATTACTCTCTCACTTCGTTTTATTTCCCCGTTTTCTCACTCTCAGTATGAAATATGGATGAGTTTCATTCCAAAACGAGACACAAATGATTGAAAATAAAGATGTCCTGGGTTAAGACTTTTACTGAATGGATTTTCTACATTTTACAGATGTAAGGATAAACTTCTGGTAGTGATTCTTTTTTTTTCCAAATTGGACATAAATAAACCCCTCCATTTGTCAAATTTCAATGCCAATAACAGCTATAATATATATAACACCTGCTGTAGGAAGGCAGCCTTGTGTGATAATAAAACAGAATAAAGTAAACAACAAAATAAAATTAAATAATATATGTTATTTATTAGTATTATAGTAGTAGTAGTACTAGTAGTAGTAGTATACATTATTTCTATAGCACAAAACATACAAATTGCTGTACAGGCAGAAAATGAATATCACTATCTTTATCTATTCTATGATATTTTTTTATTAGTAGCTATTCTCATGCTGTTGTACATCCAAACTAAATTCCAAACTAAATTCTTCTGTGAATTACTGTTGATAATAACATTAATTTGTTTTTTTTGTTTCCTGGCCTTCAGTACCTAAAAATCTGATCTCCATTCAAAAATAGGTTAAATCTCTGTCAATTATTGTCAATAAATTAGCTTTTTTAATTCTGTTTTCCTACTCTACAGTGCCTGAGGAACGTACATCTATTCTAATTTAGTTGTACAACCTGATTAAATAAAATGAACTGTTCTGAATTAGTTTGACTCTCTTTTCCAACCTCAACAGTAGCAGAGGAGCTTGTATCTGCTGTAGTTTTGTCGTCCATCCTGACCGGCTGTCTTGTCTTCCAGTACCTGAGGAACTACATCAGCGGCGGTCCTCCGGGCTACGCTCCGTACTGTGAAGAGAGACTGAGGAGGACCTTCGTCAACGGGACCAGAACACAGCCTCCCTCCTGGCTGGAGCTCCAGGTCCACACACACACACACACCACACACTCACACACACACACAGATATGAATGTTTGATATCAAATGTCAAATGTAACAGAGATTAGAAGGGGTATAAATTAAGTTTATCAGATTTCTCTATGTTCCAGTTCAGATTTTTCTTTGTGTTTTGTTTTTTTTCCTTGCAATGTTCAAAACATACAGAACTCAATGTAAATTCTCTAGATCTGCACAGCAAAGTCATCAGTGTTAAAAATCAACACTATGCCAGTGTTTCCATCAGTCCGCACCCATCAGTTTTAGCCTCAGAGCCAGATCAGCTCTATGATAGAACAAACAACTCTCCAATCAACAGTTCAACTCCAAATAATTGTCACTGAAAAAAGCAAAAATTTTCACTGGAAAATTTGCTGCGTACCTGATGTTTCGGCTTAATACAACTATGATTTGGCATCAATGCTGCATTTCTCTGTTCTTTTTTTCCTATTATATATGTTTCCTATATATTTATAGCTTCCTATCAGTGCAATCAGTCCGTCTCCAATAGAGACCATGTGCATACTGTACAGGAAAGAGAGCTACATCCTAAACTTCTATTTTTGATTTGTTAGATACTACTGTTATAATTTAGTGTTGTTTTATCTTTAATGTGACCTGTGTGCAGCCCACCAAGTCGAATTCCTTCTTTTTGCAAACTTCCTTCTTTGTGCAAACTCGGCCAATAAACTGATTCTGATTCTGATGCCCTCGTTTCTTCTTCTTCTCCTCCTCCTCCTCTTCCTCCTCCTCCTCCTCCTCCTGCAGGCCACCAAGTCGAAGAAGCCCGTCATGCTGCCGGTGACGTTCATGGACGGCACGACCAAAACTCTGCTGACGGACTCGGCGACCACCGCCAAGGAGCTGTGCAACGCCCTGTCCGACAAGATCAACCTGAGGGACCGCTTCGGCTTCTCCCTCTACATCGCCCTGTTTGACAAGGTGGGTACACACACAACACACACACACACACACATTACTCCTCTTCCTTTTCTACTTCCTCCTTCTCCTCTTCCTTCTCCACTGAATCCTCCACTATCCCTCTATCCTCATCCTGCTCCTATTCCCTCACCCTCTTCTTCTTCCTCCTCCTCTTCCTCCTCTTCCTCCTCCTCTCCTCTACCTCTCTCTCTTTCTCTCCCTTCTTCCTCCTCCCTCTTCCTCCTCCACCTCCTCCTGGCCTCTTACCTCCTCCCTCCTCATCTTCCTCCTCCTGACCTCTAACCTTCTCCTTCTCCTCCTTCTCCTCCTCCTCCTGACCTCTAACCTCTTCCTCCTCTTCCTCATCTTCCTACTCCTCTTCTTCCCTCCTGACCTCTAATCTCGTCTTCCCTCCTCCTGACCTCTAACCTCCTCTCCCTCTCCTGATCTCTAACCTCCTCCTCCTCTTCCTTCCTCCTCCTCCTGACCTCTAACCTCCTCCCCTTCCTCCTCCTCCTCCTGACCTCTAACCTCCTCTTCCTCCTCCTGACCTCTAACCTCCTCCTCCTCCTCCTCCTCGTCTTCCTCTTCCTCCTCCTCCTCGTCTTCCTCCTCTCCTCCTCTAACCTCCTCCTCCTCCTGACCTCTAACCTTCTCCTCCTCCTCATCTTCCTACTCCCTCTTCCTCCTCCTGACCTCTAACCTCCTCCTCCTGACCTCTACCTCCACCTCTAACCTCCTCCTCCTATTCCTCCTCCTGGCCTCTTACCTCCTTCTCCCTCCCTCCTCCTCCTCCTCCTCTGACCTCTAACCTCCTCCTCCTCCTCTAACCTCCTCCTCCTCTTCCTCCTCCCCCCTGCAGGTGTCCTCTCTGGGCAGCGGTAACGACCATGTGATGGACGCCGTGTCTCAGTGTGAGCAGTATGCGAAGGAGCAGGGCGCCCAGGAGAGGAACGCCCCCTGGAGGCTGTTCTTCAGGAAGGAGATCTTCACCCCCTGGCACTGTCCCACCGACGACCAGGTCGCCACCAACCTCATCTACCAGCAGACCGTCCGGGGCGTCAAGTTCGGGGAGTACCGCTGCGAAAGGGTGACTTCTCCTTTCATCTGGGGGGATCAAAATGTTATTTATTACTTTTCTCTCACAAGACGGAGCAGAACACACAAAACATAAACTGAATTAACAAAATGTTTGCCGCTTTTTGCACAATCCACATCTAAATTGTCTCATAGCTTAAAGCTCCTTCTGTATCTCGTCTGTTTGTGTTTATCTACATCTCCTCCTTTGTGATTTGGTATCCCACTGCTATAATTGGAGAGCGGTTTGTGTGTTTGTGTGTTTGTGTGTCCCACCATGGAGGAGAGGAGAGGAGAGGAGACAAGACAATTTTTGACAGGGAATTGAAACAGTCATTGTGGTTGATGTTTCTGGGCTTGCGAGCTAATTTGATAACTGTTAGGTCGATCTGAAGGTCACTTATGTGTTGAAGTGACAGTAGTTTTATATATATGACAATCTTCAAGGTAGAGCTTCCCACCTCGAGTGTTCAAAATGGCCGCCGTGTGAATAAGGTCAATGGCTCTGTGCCCTGTCTAACTGTCTCTCTCTTTCTCTCTCTCTCTGTCTCTCTTTCTCTCTGTCTCTCTCTCTCCCTCTGTCTCTCTCTGTCTCTCTCTCTCACGCTGTCTGTCTCTCTGTCCCTCTCTCTCTCTCTCTCTCTCTCTCTCTCTCCCTCTGTCTCTCTCTCTCCCTCTCTCTCTGTCTCTATCTCTCCCTCTCTCTCTCTCTCCCTCTCTCTCCCTCTCCCTCCCTCTCTCTCTCTCCCTGCCCCTCTCTATCCCCCTCTCTCTCTCTCTCTCTCGCTCTCCCTCTCTCTCTCTCTCTCTCTCCCTCCCTCTTGCTCTCTCTCCCTCTCTCCCTCCCTCTCTCTCTCTCTCTCTCTCTCCCTCCCCCTCTCTCTCTCCCTGCCCCTCTCTATCCCCCTCTCTCTCTCTCGCTCTCCCTCTCTCTCTCTCTCTCCCTCCCTCTTGCTCTCTCTCTCCCTCCCTCTCTGTCCCTCTCTCTCTACCTCTCTCTCTCCTTCTCTCTCTCCCTTTCTCTCTCTCCCCTCTCTCTCTCTCCCTCCCTCTCTCTCTCCCTCTCCTCTCCCTCCCTCTCTCTCTCTCTCTGCCCCTCTCTCTCTCTCTCCACCCCCCCTCCCTCTCCCTCCTCCTCTCTCTCTCTCCCTCTCTCTCTCCCCCTCTCTCCCTCCCTCTCTCTCTCTCAGGATGACTTGGCAGAGCTCGCCTCCCAGCAGTATTACGTTGACTACGGTTCAGAGATCCTGCTGGAGCGCCTGCTGAGCCTCATCCCCTCCTACATCCCCGACAGAGAGATCAGCAGCTCCAGGACGGTGGAGAAGTGGGCTCACCTCATCATGGCCGCCCATAAAAAGGTGCTGGTCCCTGGGGCAAAGTCTGTCAGAATCCCCCCTAACTGATCTGCTATTTGGTGGACGCTTATCCAAAGCTACAGTCCCATGTGTGTGTGTGCATGTTTAGTATGGGTGGCCCCAGTCCCATACGGTATGATATGTTGTAAAGTTGAGTCCCGATTTTCAGAAATTAGCAACTCATGGTCTGATGTGATCCCAGGGTTTTACAGGACCAGATTGGCCACAATTCCAGTCACGATGCTGGTCTCATTTTCCTCTATAGTTGCTGAGCGAACGGGACTTTGTTATCTAAACCTGAATAATTAATAGACCTTGTCCCGACCCCTGCAGAGATTTTGATAATTTTTTGCTAAACACAAAATCTACAGGGGTTGTTTTGCATGATTGAGTTGGTTTGCATTTATATTAGAGGACAACAATGAGGGAAAAAGCAATTTGTATGCAGAATGAAAAATAATGGAGGAAGAAGACAAGACAGATGAGAAAGGGAGAGGCGATCAAAAAGAATTGCATGTGCCCCAGCCTGCCACCAAGATGCCCCATAGATATTTATCCTGTCGTTTCAGACTTGCAGACGTAAACAATAAAACCTCTCTCTCTCTCTCTCTCTCTCTCTCTCTCTCTCTCTCTCTCTCTCTCTCTGCGGCTCAGGGCATCTACACCCAGAAGAGGTTTGATTCTCTGAAGGTGAAGGAGGAGGTGGTGGACTTCGCCCGCCACAAATGGCCGCTGCTCTTCTCTCGCTTCTATGAGGCTTTCAAGTTCTCAGGTCAGCATCCAATCGGATAATCGGAGTTGGATAGCGCAAAAATTTATAAAATCCTTGCAAAAATGGATTGTCAGGATAATGGTGTATGGGGAATGAGTGAGATGAGGTGTTTAATGGCAATATTAAAGGATGTAATTATGACGAGAGGAAGTGACGTGTGTGACAGACTGTTTTAACAAGGGAAAGCAAAGCAAAATCGAAATTTCAGTGTGTATAAAAGCGACACATTCCCATCTGATATACATACATCCAAAACACTGAGAGAAATCCAAGGCACTTCTTTTCTTCCATCAAAAGTTAACATGCCTCTATTCAGGTGGCACACAGTACCAACAAAGATATGACATTAAAACAGGATGCTATATATATATTTATTGTCCTGTTCATTCTGTGGAAACCTGACTGGCTCTGATCTTTAGGTTGAAAACGTTTCCATTTATCTGTTTCTCTCTCGGTCGCTCAGGTCCCAGCCTGCCGAAGAACGACGTCATCGTAGCGGTCAACTGGACCGGGGTTTACTTCGTGGACGAGCAGGAGCAGGTCCTCCTGGAACTCTCTTTCCCAGAAATCTCTGCAGTCTCCAGCAGCAGGTGAGGCGCACTGGGAACTGTAGTCGATAACAGACAATATTCCCCACTAACACTAACAGTAACACCAGAAATAAGCTTGTCATAAAGTGGAATAAAGCTGATCTTCTTGATTTCATTCTTCTTTCACCACTTCTTGCCGCCTGTTTCTACATTTTCTGTCTCTCATCCATATTTGTCCCTTTCCTTATTTTCTCTCTCTTTCTCTCTCTACCTTTCTCTTTTCTTTTCCAATCTTCCCCCACTCATCTCGTCTTTCCCTCAACCATACTTGCGACTTCCCCCTCTGCCTCCTCTTCTTCTCCCCTTTCTATTTCTCTTCCTTTCTCTCTCCCTCTTCCTCTCCATTTCTCTTCACCTCTCCCTCCTCTTTTTCAACCCTGTCCCATCCTCTGCTCTCCTTTTCCTCCATCTTATTTTCCTCTACCACTATCCCTCTCTCTCTCCCTCGTTATCCTCCTCTCTATTTTTTTTACCTCTCCTTCCTTTTTTCCACCTTTTCCATCCTCTCCCCTCCTTTTCCTACATCTTATTTTCCTCTTTCCATTTCTCTCTCCCTCTTCCTCTCCATTTCTTTTTACCTCTCCCTCCCATTTATTAACCAATTCCCATACTCTTCCCTCTTTTCCTCCATCTTCATTTCCTCTTTCCATTTCTCTACCTTTCTCTTTCCCTCTTCCTCTCCATTTCTCTTCACCCCTCCCTCTTCTTTTTCAACCCTTCCCAATCCTCTTCCCTCCTTTTCCTCCATCTTCTTTTCCTCTTTCCATTTCTCTCTCCCTCTTCCTCTCCATTTCTTTTTACCTCTCCCTCCTATTTATTAACCAATTCCCATACTCTTCCCTCTTTTCCTCCATCTTCATTTCCTCTTTCCATTTCTCTACCTTTCTCTTTCCCTCTTCCTCTCCATTTCTCTTCACCCCTCCCTCTTCTTTTTCAACCCTTCCCAATCCTCTTCTCTCCTTTTCCTCCATCTTATTTTCTTCTTTCCTTTTCACTATCCCCCTCTCTCCCTCTTCCTCTCCATTTCTCTTCACCCCTCACTCTTCTTTTTCAACCCTTCCCCATCCTCTTCCCTCCTTTCTTTCCTCCCTCCCTCCCTCCTCTCTCTCTCTCCGTCAGAGGGGGTAAGTTGCAGGGTCAGAGTTTCACCTTGGCGACCATTAAAGGAGACGAGTACACCTTCACCTCCAATAACGCCGAGGACATCCGCGACCTGGTGGTGACCTTCCTGGAAGGCCTGAGGAAGAGGTCAAAGTTCGTGGTGGCGCTGCAGGACAACCCCAACCCTAGTAAGTCCTGGGTGGAGACGGCAACGTTCCTATTTTTGTATTCTGTCTCTTAAACCTCAGAAAATGTTTGAAATGTTGGTGAGGTGACTAGAAAAAAAGGGATTTATATCTTCCTTTGAGTTGTAGGATCCTGCAAGTGTAACCTCAATTTCTCTGTGAGATTCATATTTTGGATAGGCATTCTCAGTATTTCAATAATCAGAATATTTCACCAGTCAAAACAGACTTCATTCCTCTGGGGTTTTTATTAGTGAGAGTTATAGTTTCTATTCAGGTGACAGTCTGAAGTGGGATGAAGGTTGAGAAAAAAACCCTTAAGTCTGAAAAAGTTAAGTTTGGTTTAGTTTAGTTTGGCTTTCTTTATCTAATTTGCATAGTGAGAAAACAAGCAAAATGATAAATAAGAAACACAATGATAAAAACCCTTGAAAGTAGAGATGCAGATTACTAATTTGTGCAGGTAAGATTAAAAAAGAAAACTCCAAACAGCTTATAAGAACATCTCACCTCAGTTCAACCAAATCAGAAACCTTCCTGTTTTCCTAACCTGTTTCCTGTCCCGGCCCAGCGGGGGAGGAGTCGACGTTCCTGAGCTTCATGAAGGGAGACCTGATCCTATTGGACCAGGACACCGGCGAGCAGGTCCTCAACTCCGGCTGGGCGCACGGCGTCAACGAACGGACCAATCAGAGAGGAGATTTCCCCGCCGACTGTGTCTACGTCCTGCCCACCGTGACCAGACCTCAGCCCGATGTCGTGGTGAGAGGAAACACACAGGAACGCATTCAGATGAGGACACACATGCAGACACACACACACACATGCAGACACACACACACATGCAGACACACACACACATGCAGACACACACACACACATGCAGACACACACACACATGCAGACACACACACACATGCAGACACACACACACACATGCAGACACACACACACACATGCAGACACACACACACACATGTAGACACACACACACACACATGCAGACACACACACACATTCAGACACACACACACATGCAGACACACACACACACATGCAGACACACATACACACATGCAGACACACATACACACATGCAGACACACACACACATGCAGACACACATACACACATGCAGACACAAACACACATGCAGACACACATACACACATGCAGACACACATACACACATGCAGACACACATACACACATGCAGACACACACACACATGCAGACACACACACACACATGCAGACACACATACACACATGCAGACACACATACACACATGCAGACACACACACACATGCAGACACACACACACATGCAGACACACACACACATGCAGACACACACACACATGCAGACACACATACACATGCAGACACACATACACACATGCAGACACACATACACACATGCAGACACACACACACACATGCAGACACACACACACACATGCAGACACACACACACATACAGACACACACACACATGCAGACACACACACACACATGCAGACACACACACACACGTAGACACACACACACACACACACATGCAGTACACTTATACCTCTTCTCTCACTTTCTCTTGTTCTTTCTCTCCTTTCTCTTTCTCTCTTTAAACAAGTAAACAAAAGCATGCAGCCCATTCCAGCCAACCTAATGTTGCACTGACCCAGACTGAGAAGAAGCAGCCGTTGGCTAGAGGAGAAGTTAGGTTGCACTTTATTGTCCAACAGAGACCAGACTTCACAGCACTGGCTTCCTTTTCTCATTATTTCCAAAGGAAAGGAAGCTCTGTTTCATGTTCAGCACTGACAGCAGTGTGAGTTAGAGGCGTTGAAAGTTTATTTCAAATTTTTTAACTTTATCAACTAATGTCAGCTTGAGTAAAAATGTGCCACACTTCAACCAGACACTCAGTAGTTTCATAACAACTTCAGGTGCCACCAGCTCTTCCTCCAAGCAACTGATGAGCACAAAGCCTAAAATCTCAAAGTCTGATTATCAGATGGAATCAATTCCATTATTCCCTTTTCAAATAACAAATATCAATAACGGCAAATAACAAAGCCAACTGGTTCCCAGGGAAAAAAGAAAAGAAAAAACATAGAAAACTAGCAATATAGAGACCTGACATTAGTTTTACTACATTAAATCCATGGGTGACATCTCAGTAGAGGAATTATTTTACAATATTTATATCATAACTTTACATTATCGACAAGAGTCAAGTTTTCCTGTTCTCAAAATAGGGTTGCCAGATCTTCTTTTAAACAAACCTTTTTCCTCAGAGCATATAATGATTTCTTTCTAAAGGAATACATTCATCCATCTTTGAAAATCATTAAAGTAACACTTTATTTGGATAGTTCAGTGTTGAAAGTCAACTATCAGGTGACAAAGCTTTTAGTGACACATCAAAGTCTTTTGATAGCAAGTTCAGCATCAGCATTAAACTATTCAAATAAAGTATGAACACCAATTCAGAAGTGCTGTTGGGCTTGTCAATTTTCCAAGCCAGATTCTGTTTTCGATCTTCTTTATTAGCTTTTACTACCGTCTTTTATATCATTTTATGTTTGATATGTTTAAATGTGTTGCTGCTGTGTCTAATCTAATCTAATGTAATCTGGTGTAATCCAACCAATCAGGCGCTGGTAACCATGACGCCGGACCAGCGGCAGGAGTCGGTCCGTGTTTCCCAGCTCGTCCTGCAAGAGAGCGACGGCAGAATGAAACCGTACACACTGGAGGAGTTCTCCTACGACTACTTCAGGTACACACACACACACACACACACACACACACACACACACACACAAACACACGCATCTCATATACAGGAATGCATACATTATACAAACTGAATCATTAACATCCACTCTGTCTCTCAATCTCTTTCATTTTCTCTTTCTTTCTTTCTACTAATTATCAATTTGCCAGTACTTTGTAGCTGTTAAAGTACCTGTGACCCACTTAGTTTTGTAATGAATCCCATCTTTCCATCTCTCTCCTATTCTCCCTCTTATAGCTACGTTTCCATCTAACTGTCATGCCAAGTTCACACAAAGTTTTGAAAAGTTGGGAAAAATAAAATGTGAATTAAGTGTGTTTCCATCAACTGGGAAGAAGCAAATAAATTGGCTTCCTGAAAAGTAAAAAAAAAAAAAACACAAGATCCACCAGAAAAATGGAAAGAATCTTTGAAGAATGGATTAGTGTTGGGTGAGATTGGTCCTGGTGACTCAGCTGTTCAAGGTGCAGCCCATGTAACCACAGCATTGTGGGTTTGAATCCGACCCAGGACCTTTGTCACATGTTGTTACCCTTTTCTCCCTTGTCTTCCTGTCATTCTGTACTATCAAATAAAGTAAAAAAATGACAATAAAAGTACTTGGTGAGCTGTTATCTTTAATATCAGCTACTGTTGACCATATTTCATGCGAAAGACGAAATCAAAGAAATGCACTTGGTGATATTCTAATACACCAACTAATGTTCACATGATACAGACTAATACATGGGAGAAAAAGTGGGTTTGATATTTCTGGAGGTCTTGGTGGACAGATATTTTATATGTGAACATTAAAAAGCCTGAGCCAGACTGTTGTGCAGAGAGACTGAACCATCGGTCTGGTCGATACTAACGAGCATATGTCATTATTTATTCAACAAATGGATCCAATCAAATGTTTCCATCACTGTTTACTGCCTAATTTATTTATCGACAAAAACATTTTCCGCTTCAAGTGAGCCGGACAAGTTCTTCATGTTTGCTGTTTCCATTCTTCTTTTCTAATTCGGTTATGGTTTGCAAAAAATTACTTGGATAGAAACCCAGCTTGTCTTTCTTCCCCTCTCCCTCTCTCTTTCTCTCTCTCTCTCTCGTTTACAAATCTCCTCTTTATCTATATATAACCTGCGGCTCTTCGTGCTCGGTCCAGGCCTCCTCCCAAACACACGCTGAGCAGGGTGATGATCACGAAGAACCGAGGGAAGGACAAGATGTGGAGCTGCACCAGGGAGCCGCTCAAGCTGCCGCTGCTGAAGAAGGTGATGAACCACGAGGAGCTGGCCCAGGACGCCTGCATGTCCTTCATAGATATCCTTTCATGTGGGACAGTTGGGTTCATTATACCTTACACATTACGAATTACCTTACTTATTACTCCTTGAGAAAAGTAATTCGTTACTCCACTCGTAACATTACTTTTGTGTTCCGCCCTAAAACGATTGAGCTAGGCTTACTTGCGTTCATTGGACCAATAAATATTGTGGAGCTAAGCCACATTACAGCAGAGGAATCTAAATAATGACAGACACTGAATCTGTCTTTAAGGTTTTTAATAAAGACAGAGCCTACAGCATTAAATTCAGGCTTTCTGAGTCATATTTTCCACTTTGTCGGCTCGTTCATGTCACTCTGCTGTAATTCTGATATTTCTGACAGGACTTGAAGGCAGCATGAGACGAGCACAATTTCTCGATCGATAGCTTATGACGTTATAATGCAGAACATAAGAATATAATGCAAGTAACGACCAATCTGTTAGATCAGTAACTGTAATGTGATTACTGAAACTGGAACAGTAATGCCTTACTTTACTCCATTTAGGGCTGGACGATATGGTTGAAATCAATATCACGATAATCATAAGGATTTTTTTCAATATCGATATATATGACGATATGGCTCACATAAGCAAAATCACGTTAAATAAGCAAATTAATGTTCATCATATTGACCCGAATGGTAATGTTTGGTGTGATGTCAAACTAAACTGAAATTTTCACATAATATTCCTGCCATGCTTCATTTTGTCTGGGTTTCTGAATAAAATTAGCTTGTTCTCATCAGTTCAGACAGCAGAACTGTGCGTCTCGATATCCCAAAATCACCATATCATCACAATATAATCCCACTGAAAGACGATAAACGATAATATTGAATTATCGTCCAGCCCTAACTCCATTACGGGAAAAAGTAATGTGATTACAGTAACGCATAAACAGGCATGCACATACACACACCCCATAGTTGGCATGTCAAGCTGTGTTTTTTTTTCCTTGACGTTCGCCCCACCTATGATGAAGTACATGGGCGACTACCCGTCCAAACGCACCCGCTCGGTCAACGAGCTGACGGACCAGATCTTTGAAGGAGCGCTGAAGGCCGAACCTCTGAAAGACGAGATCTACAGCCAGATCCTCAAACAGCTCACCGACAACCACGTCAAGTACGGAACCTGTAGACTCAGCATCTGGTTTAAGACACTTTCATGACTAATCACTGGACCACAGTGTGTATGATAGACAGTGTACATGTCGCACTACAAATATACACTGGATGTAGAAAATATTTGGGACAGTTACTCTTTTCGTGAAGTACACTGATGAGGTGAATCCAGGTAGAAGCTATTATCCCTTATTGATTTCCCTTATTGAATCTATACTGATCACAAAGGAGATGTAAAGAGAAGCAGACGAGTTACAGAAGGATTTTAAAGCTTTGAGACAATTCAGATGTGGATTTTGCAAAAGGGGCTGCAACTGAATATCGGGAAGATGTCCCCAATATTTTCAGTGAACAGTCACCATTCAGTCACTACATGCATTCAGTGTTGTTCCAGCTGTAGAGGAGGTAGAAGTTATTCCAACAGATATTTTAAAGTGTCCCTCCCTCCCTCCCTCCCTGTCTGCAGGTACAGTGAGGAGAAAGGCTGGGAGCTGCTGTGGTTGTGTACCGGTCTGTTCCCCCCCAGTAACGTCCTGCTGCCGCACGTCCAGCGCTTCCTCCAGTCCAAGAAGCACCACCCGCTGTCTGGAGACTGCATGCAGAGGCTGCACAAAGCGCTACGGTAACACACACACACACACATACACACAAGCATGAACACACACAGACAAACACACAGAAACAATCAGAAAGCTCAACTGGTGGAACCCTGAGGCCGATGGGCCACAGCAGTAGAAGACCAACTTGCCAACGATACATTCCCTTCACTTCCTGCTCGTCTGACTTCCCCGTTTCCTCTGTGTGGTTGTTCTTGTTGTTGTCGTCATGGTAACGGTAACAGAAACGGATCCAGGAAGTATCCTCCTCATCTGGTGGAGGTGGAGGCCATCCAGCACAAGACCACACAGATCTTCCACAAAGTCTACTTCCCCGACGATACGGACGAGGTTAGACACACACACACACATTCAAACATGCATGCATGCACATAAGCCTACACACACACACAAATGAATGTACACTCACACACTGTTTTACAAATTTCCAGTCAGTTTGAAATCTAAGATCCTTTGACCATGTGTGTCAGGGATTGGGGTGGACCCAGGTGCAGACCACGAGGCAGGAGACAGGCTTGAGAAACAAACAAAAGGCTTTTACTTGGAGTCTTGAGCAGGCAAGGACACAGAACAGAGGTCAAGACCAGACTAGAGTAAAGACCAACAAAGACAAGGCAAAGACTAGAGTAACATAGACTAACAAAGACAAATGAACCAGCAAACAAAGGAGGGTAGCTGAGACATAAATACTGAAGTAACAAATTAACTAGACGAGGGACAGCTGGTGAGTGGGGTGAAACAGGGAGAACTGATAGGCTGGGGAAACACTGAAAGCAGGGCAGGGCTAACGAGGCTTGATGCAGGGCATCTGGTGGACAGGTGGAGAATGGCATCTGACACAGATGCCAGACTGTTACAGTGTGTGTGTGTGTGTGTCTGTGTGTGTGTGTGTGTGTGTGTGTGTGTGTCCACCCACCCACCAGGCGTTTGAGGTGGAGTCCAGCACCAAGGCGAAGGACTTCTGTCAGAACATCTCGACCAGACTGCTGCTCAAATCTCCTGAAGGCTTCAGTCTCTTCGTCAAGATCTCAGACAAGGTCAGACTGACGGACTCAACGGATTTGTTTATTTATGCAAATTATGGTGTTTATTTTGTGTTGAATTGAACCTGAATGGAAACAGCAAGTGTTAATAAAATTCTCTTAGTATCGAAAAAAAACCAACCAAAAAACAGTTTTATGCAAATAAAGAAATCATGAAATGCAGCTGTGTTTTACATTCAGGGAGTCTAAGTGTTTTTTCACTTCAACCCAGCTGATGGAATTTGAATTATATTTTTTGCGACATTTCAAAAGTTTGCTTAATGATCTTTAATAATTTAATAGAATTATCTCCTTGATTAGCTTGCAAGGCCTCCAAGCTAATGTTCTTTGCAAAATAAACGTGTGTGTGTGTGTGTATATGTGTGTGTGTCTCTGTGTGTGTGTGTGTTGCAGGTGATCAGTGTTCCAGAGGGAGATTTCTTCTTCGACTTTGTCAGACATTTGACAGACTGGGTGAAGAAAAACCGGCCTGCTAAAGACGGTTGGTACCTGCATGTTACCTGCATCAGAAATATATGACATTAGTATTGATTTTAAGGCATTAAATGAACCAGAAGCCTGTCAGTTTAAAGCCTCACCCACTTTCTCATTACCAGAGAGCAACATTAGCTGATCAAGCTTGATTACAGCAGCAGTGCTTCTCCCTCCTCCTTCTTCCCTCCTTCCATCCTCCCTTCCTCACTCTCCTCTCCTCTCCTCTTCTCTCCTCCCTCCCTCCCTCCCTCCTTGCAGGTACCGTTCCCTCTCTGACCTATCAGGTGTTTTTCATGAAGAAGTTGTGGACCAACACGGTTCCAGGGAAGGACTCCTTCGCCGACTCCATCTTTCACTACTACCAGGTTGGTTTATGGGATAAATACAGACAGAGAGCGCGTGAGCGTTGCAGTTGTCGGTGGCAGCCATGTTGGCTCCAGGCTCAAATTGAAACACATGAAACCAACCATCTGTCATTCAGCCAAGAAAGATATTCATGCTTCATGCATCTTCATCTCCTCTGGCACAGAGAGACTCGTCCCACATTAGAAAGTGGGATGGAAATTGTAACTGACTTGTACACTTTTGTAACTTTGAGGAACTGTTTGATGATGATATGAATAATGATGATGATGCTGACGACTCCTTTTCTTCTTCTTCTTCTTCTTCTTCTTCTCTCTTCTTGTCATTATTTCATCAGGAGCTGCCTAAGTACCTGCGCGGCTACCATAAGTGTTCTCGCGAGGAGGTTTTCCAGCTCGGAGCGCTCATCTACCGCGTCAAGTTTGAGGACGACAAGTCCCACTTTCCTACAATTCCCAAGATGCTTCGGGAGCTGGTTCCCCAGGATCTGATTCGTCAGATGTCACCTGATGACTGGAAAAGGGTAAAACTACAATGCTAATGCTGAACTACAGTGTTAAGCTAATTTTATCCCATTAGTTTCAATGAGGAATCCGAACAATTTTAACAAGCTATTTTGGGGAAATTGAACGATTTTTTTTTTCCTACAAAGTGTCTGGTAAAGAAAAAACACTCTATTGACAGATTGATATTTAAAATGTTAAGATATCTGTCTAATAGGCCTCAAAATTCACCAAAAATTCACCAACTACTTTCACTATTTTACCAGCCAAGTCGATCCAAAGGAGGATTTGTCACCTGTAAATTAGATAAACATGAATATTTAAGCCAGCTGCTATAGTTCTTATCCAGTAACACTCCCATCACGATTCAGCATAAATTAAATTCATGCGGAATATATATCTGTGTGTGTGTGTGTGTGTGTGTGTGTGTGTGTGATGATATCAGTCTGTGGTAGCATACTTCAACAAGCAGGCTGGTAAATCGAGGGAAGAGGCCAAACTGATGTTCCTGAAGATCATCTACAAATGGCCGACCTTTGGCTCCGCCTTCTTTGAGGTCAAGGTAAAGACACGTCTGCTGACTTCCTGTCTGTCTGCATCTCTGTTTCTGTCTGTCTCTCTCTCTCTCTCTCTCTCTCTCTCTCTCTCTCTCTCCTCTCTCTCTCTCTCCTCTCTCTCTCTCTCTCTCTCTCTCTCTCTCTCTCTCTCTCTCTCTCTCTCTCTCTCTCTCTCTCTCTCTCTCTCTCTCTCTCTCTCACTCATTCATTTATTTGGCTCTCCATTAGATGTATAAACAGCAGGTACTTTTCCTATCAGTAATCTTTTAGAAATTTGCAGAGAGAAAAATGGCTACTGTATATGGAAACATGTATGATATGATATGTATATATGTTACAATATATGATATGATACAATATATATATGATATGATATATGATAAATATGATGTTATAAAAGAGTTTCATTCCAAAATGAGATAACCACCGAAATGTGATGGCAACTCTTAAACACAGTACTGGGCTTAAAATAAAGTACAGTATTTTAGAATTAAAGTTATTCATTCAAACCTTTTCTCTACAATTATATGATTAAGGACAGAATCATCTGTGGTTTGGAGAATTTTAGGACGCTTTTTTGTGTGATGAAATGGATATACAGCATTTTGGAATGAAACCTTTCATATGTAAATGGATGGTTGGATATAATAGTAACATACACTACTGTTTCTTGTCTTTAGCAAACCACAGAGCCTAACTTCCCAGAGATCCTGCTGATAGCCATCAACAAGCATGGAGTCAGTCTCATAGACCCAAAGAACAAGGTGAGTCTGTACTGAAACACCCAGTGGTGTCCTGCCCAGCTGTCTGGTGTTAAAGGATTATCTTTGGTGCTCAGTTTGGACTTTCCCGCTCAGAAACAGGATCAGTATTGTCTGTGGATGGAAGTAATAAGAAGCCTCATCTGCATCTGCTGTCAACTGCCAGTCAGGTGTACACCTGGTCAGATAGGTTAGCAAAACAATACCAAAAGTTGCTCAATATACAATTATTGAAGATTGCCAAGCTAGTATGTAAGTTTTCTATTAAGTTACAAATTCACTACACATGACCCCGTGGCTTTTGGGGCCCTTGGTGGTATATAGGTCTTTCTCAATATACAGTATGTTCCTGTCTGTTCTTGTGTCGTCTTGTGATGCGTTTGACACAATATCTAGCGACCACAGTATGAGTCCAAAACAAAAGATCACTGAGAATGGAGGACGGATAAAGATCGTGCAAGTTTACTTGCCAACTGCAAAAATTCGAGGATGCATCGGATGGTGACTTGGCCAACGAAAACAAATGGGAAGCCCCAAGATTAACTGTGAGAATGACGCATCAGGTCCAAACAGCACAACAGACTTTAGTACAGAGCTGGTTGAAACAGCTGGGGAAATAAACACATCAAGCACAAAGCCCTGCTCTCTGTTTGCCGTTCTTGAGAAGTTTGTTCTCTCAAGGACAGCTTAGGAAGAACGTTCTCCACAAAGACACACAAGGACTTGGTAGTGATCATCTGTGCATGCATTACTACTGCTACTCTAATCCTACCTGTCTCACCTCTCTCCCTGTCGCTCTCTCTCTCTCTCTCTCTCTTTGTGCAGGACATCCTGACCACTCACCCCTTCACTAAGATCTCTAACTGGAGCAGTGGGAACACCTACTTCCACATCACCATCGGCAACCTGGTCAGAGGAAGCAAGCTGCTCTGCGAGACCTCACTGGTGGGCGGCAGCAACACACACACACACACACACACACACACACACACACACACACACACACATACATACACACACACACACACTCTCTTACATGGTAAACCAAACATCTGTCAGTCATAAAACAGTTAAATTTAGGCAAGTAAGCTTTGGTCATGCTGGTTGGTTTGCTAAAAATGAAAACTTCACTTGCAAAAGAAATCTTCTTGGTATGATTTGATTATCAACCTTCTGAGTTGAAGGCAAATATAAAGGTCCATCCACCTCACTATTTCTATTTCAAACTACTTTTTGTTGTTGTGGTGATTAAACATATTTCTCTCACTTTTCATGCACGGAGTACATATTTGCATTTTAAAACGTTGTGCTCATTTCACAAACTTCCAGGAGACGAGACTCAATTAAATGTTTGTGTGTGTGTGTGTGTGTGTGTGTGTGTCCGTCACATCCGCAGGGCTACAAGATGGACGACCTGCTGACCTCTTACATCAGCCAGATGCTGACCACCATGAGCAAGCAGCGCTCTGGGCGGGGCCACAGCAAGTGAACTTCTTATTGGCAGGAGGCCGCTGAGCTCATCCGGCACCTGCGCCCCATTGGCCAGTACTGCAGCTGGGGGCGGAGCTTCGCCTATGAGCTGTGGTGGATGAGCCGCAGTCCTTCTGCTAAATCGGAAGGGTCAAAGGTCACCGGGGAGAGTTCGGTCGCTAGCAGCGACGACCCCGGCGAAGGCCCCAGCAGCTACTACTGTAACTACGACGACGAGCCGTCCAGTGAGGATGACTACCTCTGAAGACTCCGCCCACCAGGACCCACACTTCTGTTTGGTTCAGGATCTGACAGTCCACTGGACACATGAAGACACAAACACACTAACAGTCGGCCCTGTTGTCACGCTGATCTTCTTTGACTGAGGGACGCTTGGTTCTAGGTGCAGGATCACAAGGTTGAGCGAAAGCTGCACTAGGCAACTTTAAACTTTGGCGGCCCCAAGCGGCAGAGGGAGAAAAGTTTGAAGGACTTCATTACCCAGAAATCGTGTAGTGTCGTCAGTAAACTGTGCACTCCTTCAAATCTAAATGTCTTCTTCTCAGTGTCTGGTGGGGTGGAGGAGGTGAAGAGGTTCAGCCATAGTTTGGTGAGTCCAGCTCTCTCTGAACGGAGTGCTGCTCTCTGCTGTTTAGGAAACACTTTTGTATTTTGCTCTTCAGTTTCGATTCATCACCTCCTGAGCAGAATTCCCACCAGTGTCCACACCTGCCACCAGAAATTAATTTGGGCAAATAGGGAGAATCTACGGCGTCTTAAGCTTTTTTCAGTTCCATCCCCAAATTGTGATTTAGACTGATAAGACGGGTGTATTTTACATAAATATCTTGCCTAGTGCAGCTTGAAACTTTGAGAAAGTCAAGAAGTCAGTCAGCTTACATGGAGTTAGTTCTCTCACTGTAGTTTACGCCTAGGAAACAAACTCGGCAACACCTACCATGTTGTTCTTTCTGTGTTATGTTTTTTTAAGAGAACCGATAAAGCATTACCATTCCATCACTTTGAATAGTGAATTTCCTCAATGTGTTGATGTCACTGACCCGATCCTTCTCTGTTTGGTTCTTGTACTGGTTGGTGAGTTTAGTCAGGCAGTTTATCTTCTCTGGCCTGGGATCCAAACTGGAACCCAGGAACCCAGGCTCATTCCAACGTTCCAGTACTGTTGTCATGTGTTGACCCAGTAGAAACAGGCCTGTAACCCATTTTGGGTCCTGGCCTGTAAAGTATTTATAGTATAGAATTAATACTGTAAGAGCTGTAAAAAGCTTTAATATGTTGCTTGTGTTGTTATTTTTAATGTTCAATTCATGATTTATACGTGTTTACACTCCCTTTGTTTAATATTGTAGATTATTAACTGTTTTTGTTTTTAGCGTTACATTTTATGCCTTAATTTTTCTATTTCCCTTAAAACTTTCCTAGCATCCTGCAGATGCTGAGAAATACACCTGTTACTGTGGTTTTTTTTTGTACAGTTCCTGTAGTTTTTATCTGTTGTTACAGTGCAGCGTCTGAACACATGGATCTGGTCCAGATTCACCAACATTGCATCAAAATGTATACTTTTTTTCCTTGCACCTCAGTTGCTTGAGCTAAGAGTGCAAAGTTTATACAAATCAAGCTGTGGCACAGGAGCACTGCACAAGCAAACAGCCTTCTTCATCACCAGTTGCAAGTGCAAATTGTGAGCTTCAGATATCCACCAAGGTTGACTCTGTTGTGCCCTGAAGCCTCTTTATAATTGGAGCGTTCTCTGATCTGATCTGAGGCTCTAGGATGGAAAACCCTCATCGTCTTGCAGCAGTGATAGCTGATCTCTCTGCTTAAAATCTTTACACCTCCTTTCAAAGGATCTCATATGTGCTGAGAAGCGTTAGTGGATTGGGAAACTCGATTTGCATGGCCTCGCCTATAAATAACTACTATATGAGCTAAATAATGAGATTTACATATAATTGACATATGCATGACCATGACATGTACAAACAGGCTTTATTGAGCAGCAGTATGCGTCCGATTTCCGCTCACTGCGCACTGTTAGTGGTGTGATATTCAGATTTGGTCATTTTGGTGCACAAACGATTAATGAATCTGGACCTGGATTTTCTAAGAAATATGTTACTGTGAATTATAAGGCTTCACCTGATATTTTGTTAAAAAATTACTGATTCACATAATGCAGCAACACACATGTCTTTACATGCAGCTGAAGTTAGATTTTTTGAAAAAGTAAAAAAAAATCCATCTTAAAAAGGTTATATTTGTTCTGCAACATAGGACATGAAAACTATTCAGCATCTCAACACTAATCTGAACTCAGATGGAACCTTATAATTCCAAGTTCAGATAGGTCCAAGACGCAGATTTGGTGTGATTTGAACTTAACTTGTAACAAATTTCAGAAGAGCTTATTTTAACTTCCCAGGCACTTCAACAGTCTCAGAAGTGCAAATCTCTACTGTAAAGCCAGGTGAAACCTTTGAATATGTGAAACATGCTCTACTACTCTACTCTCTCATGTGCCCCGGTGTGCAGAGACGCTCCCTCCACCCGTGGCCTTACTTCCACTGAGGCTGCATTCACAGAGGAATCGGCTGTGGCTCAGATCTGATCTTTGCACAGCTGCCTGTGGCATTTACCTGCAGGGGGAGGTCAGTTGTGGGATCAGGGGTCTTTGTCCAGTTAAAATGTTACAAAAGGTGAGGAACATATGACTACACTTGTTTTTGTTTTTTATTGGTTAACACAGTGAGAAACAGTTGACCCCATGGTACAACTGACCCCTCCTTCCCCTATGCATGCACAGAATACATTATGTTCTCGATCTCTCTGGTGCAGTGAGAAACACTGGAAGACAAAATGCACATTTTGCTGAAATGTAGAATTTGTTTTTAATTCTTTACATTTTTGTTTGTTTTTGGTACTTGTTTTATATTCCATTGTGAAATGTATTTGTGGTGTGTTTAACAGAATGATGTCTGTCTCTATAATGAACGGCCTGATGTTGCTCATATTTAACCCCACATTCATGTTTCCTACAACACTATTTAATACTCTACCCCACGCCATGATGTTGCTTTTACCATGTGTGCAACCTGGGATAAATCTGAGACTAAATGTTTCATACAACTTTTGACAATAATTGCCCCGCAATCTGTAATTCAGTATGGACCTTTATGGATAAAGCTGAATCTACATAGGAATAAAAAAAAAAGAGATTTTCGCTTTGTGGCACAGATAAGTTTGTCGCCTTTCCTAAAGCAAATTATTGATTAGATAACCACTGTTCTGTTATAAGGCGGTGAGCAAATACAAAATGTTAAGATGGTTTTTCGGAAACCAGGCACAGATTAAAGACAAGAGAGACTGTTACATGGAGGCCGGTCTATAAAAGTGTCTTGAGAAGTGATTTAAAAGACTTTGCTAATTTCCTCTGGCAGGCCGTTCCACATGTTGGGCTAATGGTTTGATTTTGGAAATAATTTCTCAGCTGAAAGAAACAGGACTGCGCATCAAAGCTGAGGTTAGAATCAAAATAAATCCCTAAATTTCTGGCCACTGGCTTCACGTCTGAAGATAGGCCACCTGGTTTATTTTGGATTAAGAAAGTGGAGCTAGACGGACCGGAAAGAACAATCTCTGAGTTACTGTTGAGTTGTGAAACATTTTGAGCCCTCCAACATGTTTCTTTCTGTTGACATCAAAAATCAAATCTGTGCCACAAAGAGTTGGGAATTGTTTCTTCTTTGCTTGTGTAAATCCAGTCTCAAATGCGTCTGAGAGTCGCAGGCCGTCAGCTGGAACGTCGCCTTGGTAGTTTGAAGAGGTTTTCTATTTGTGTTGCTTGTTTTTGTCGGGTGACGAAACCTTCATCCATCACACTGCAGTGAGGTTTCTGTTTTGTACAAACTCCAAATAAAATTATATTTCAACAGTGCCAATATTTCCATTTGGTAACATATGTTCTGTTGGTTTTCTTCGGTTGTGGATGTCTTATACACACACACACACACACACACACAATTTCTTGACTGCACTGTCATTTGTTGTTGTCTGTTTACTTGTTTTCTTTAGTGTTCTCAGTGTTTGTGTGAACTGAACTGACACTTTTGCATAATACACACTAAATATATTTGATTTGTTTTGACCTGACCACACACTCAACCTGATCAACATTTAGATCAGGTGCTGCCTTAGATCAATAATTTTTTGTTTTATTTTATGATTGTTTTGTGTTCAAGGGAACACCGACCCTCCACCAGAGCACCTAGAAACACAATTTCTAACACAAAACAATCAAAGACTTTTTTCTTATGTTTTAATATCAGATGACAGTAGCATTTACAATCAGAGAAAAGTTACAGTGAAATAAAAAAACATTGGGAACACTTCTATAAAATAAAATAAAAATAGCCGTTCAGTACAGCACAAGATGTAAAATGCTACACAGATTTTACCATTAGAAAGAATGGCATCTGGAGTATTCCATTATACCCTATGGGTTTTTTTCCTCTGCACCAAGTACTGGTGTTCATTATTCAATGGCAATGTTGAGCGTTTATACAGCGCTAGTGACATGGGCCTGTGTGCACTTTCTTTCACACGCTGCAGTTGATCTTCATGCTGTGGTTACACCTGTCATTTCAACAGGACTTTGAGATCTGACTCAGAAGATCACACATCATGAGATCACTTAGTTTCATGTCCACACTTGGCCTGTAAATGGCTGTCATGCATCTCTGTGGCTGTGTTGTTTTAAATGTGTCTGCATTACTTTTTTCTGCCCCCCCCCCCCCCCCTCTCCATTGCTTTACATTTCTTCTTCTGTATATTGTGGCTGGGTTGCATCCAAAACATGTAGAATCCAGATCACAACGTGAGCCGGACCACTTCCATATCTGGTTGTGAAGATCGGATAGAAATATGAGCAAAATATTTTCTTTCTGTGCATCCAGAGCCGTCACTTAATGCGGTCTAGCACAACAAGTGGCATTGAAACGACAGGTGTAACTGCAGCCGACGTCTCAGTGAACAAACCAGTCTACTAAACACTCATGGCACGCAGGTGTTAGCCAGGACCACAGCTCCCAGTCAGGGTGAATCCCCTTCCCAGTCAAACCATGAGTCCTGCGTTTGCTAGCATGACAGACAGTCACACTACTGATGGAGCCAAATCAAAAGCACTCTCTCGATTTGGACAAAGGATATTGTTTCTACCAGCGGAGTGAAATTAATAACTCCATTTAATAACTTAACTCCATTACATGGACGCTGACCTTGCACACATCCCCTGTAAAAAAAAAAAAGAAATAATTTTTATCTAGCGCATTCTCGCAGGCATCAAGACAGCAAAGCCAGGTCCGTCATCCTGATGATGACCGTCAAAAGAAATAATCAAACAAGGCCTCGATCTTTAGTTTGACCAAGAAACAAGAAAATATTTTCGTGCATGCAGCCAATCATCGTATCCACGTCTGATTGGCCGAGATCAGACAAGAAAAAGCTGTTTTTTGGAAAAGTTCATGTACAACAGAATGTATTTGGTGTGTTTAAGGTTTTTTTCCTCCGAACATCACAGATTGTCTCCATGTATTTTCTGCTTCATCTACCTTATATTGATTGATATCTGTAGCTAGCATGCTCACCCAACAGATCAGCTACAATAGTCTCAACTGGAACACAAAGACAGTAATACAGTATGCTAGTCACTGGTTGGTAGTACAGTACAATACAGTACATGAAGTTGCTTGGTTACGGCTACACTCTTAGACAGTAGTTTGTTTTTTCGTCTACATAGAGGACCTGCAGCCAGAGCCATTGATAGGGAAAGTTTGGCCAGATTGTATTTGCTCTTCATTAAAATCTCCATAACATTTGTATTGTAAGATGGCTGTCATTTTAAGAAACAGCTGGCACAGAAACACAGTTCCTTACCAACAGGCCAAGCAGCAATGACCAAACTCTTTAATCAATGGCTCTGCATGACATTAGCACTGTTCAATACACCAATCGGTGTATTTTCTTTGACTCTGAGACACAGGAATATATTGAGAACAATCTCATTCAGAGGTCTGGTTCTGCCTTAGAGTTTTCTAAGGCAACAGAGAAAGTCCAGAAAATGTTGTTGAGCTCTCTCCGCTGAGTTTCCTCCCACAGGTTCTTCTCTCCTCAGCGGAGAAACGACTTGCTGACACTGGCTTAGTTTTCACTTTGGGCTGGAATCAGAGGCACCTCGGTCAGGTCCGGGACAAGACCGAGACCAGGCCTTTCCTGAGTCTGAGATAAGACTGGAGGAGTGTGGAGGCCACGTCAAGACCAAGACTGGACAACCTCAAGTCTTATTTGAGACCAGTAACCAAACAGCAGCCAAATCATCCAGAATGAGAATGACCAGTGGGACTGAGTTTAAACTAAACACCCTTTTGTTAAGAATCACTGAAAACTCCTCTAATTCTGGGAGTTTCTGAATAAATTACAGAGAGATGAAATGTGAGATAAAGTTTAGGATGTGAGATCAAATTGAATGTCAGCCTAGTTGAGTAAAACCATATGTGAATGAATTCTGAATGTTAAATGAATGTAAAGTATAATTTGCATTTCACTGCATTGCCTCTTTGCACTGTATGTGAGGTCCCTTGGTCCCAGTGACATGTGTAGCAGCATCTACTGTCATACTGTTTAAGTTGCTGATATGTCTCTGCACCGATATCATCGTGACAAATTCCTGCACTTTTACTGTGCTTGGTGAATAAAGTGATTCTGTTTCTGACCAGTGAAAACAAAGCCAGAGTCTCTCTCTTAATGGCTCTTTTCTCTACATCTGCCCAAACACTGTACAGCAAGCCAGCAAAACACCTCAGAGGATCTAGGACACGAAATTTGTGGATTTCAAACGTGAAATCACAATATAGATTTGGACTACATATTCTGGATTTCAAATCTGAAATCACAGTATAAATTAGGACAACATATTCCAGATTTCAAGCCTGAAATCACAGTATAAATTAGGAAAACATATTCTAGATATCAAGCCTGAAATCACAGTATAAATTAGGAAAACATATTCTAGATATCAAGCCTGAAATCACAGTTCCAGACAGACCGAAGTAGCACTGTGCGCGCATGTTTGCAGTAGCAGAAGAAGAAGCTGCCATGCAAAAACAGTACAAGGTCTGGTTTCTCAAAAGCATCTTTTTTCTTTTCGTTATGTAAAGCAGCTGATACCACAGTTGGCACACAGTCACAGCCAAATTGAAATGCCTCCACTCCAACAGCTGAGAGTAACACTCCTCAAAACACACAAGACAGCATGTATTGATCTTCTGTGTCTGTGTGGAGCTGGTGAGCAGAGGGCCGACGGTCTGAGGCCTGTGACCCTCAGCTACAACATCATCTGTCTGTGGTGCAAGAAGCAACAAAAACAACCTTCTCACTCACATGCTTTTGAGAAACGCGGCCCTGCTTGATAATACATTCACTGAAATACAAACATAAATAGCGTCTAACAATTAAAACCTCCTCGAGCCTCAGGTTTACATTCATTCAGTCAGTCCGACAGTGCACAGTCCAGGCCTTGTACACTGCATCCAACAACTCACAGACACACAGAGAGAAAGCTTAAGACATGGTTCAAGGTTTTCTCTAAAGCAGCTGATGTCTGTACAGCCGAAAACAAAAATATAGATCGTACGGGAGATACTCAACAGTCTCTTTTGTTTCCTCCTGGTCGCCGGACGCCTCCTGCTCTGAAGTTCCAGTTTTCACCACCGGGGGCGTGAATGAGCTGGATGTTCGATCCAGGAGAATCTCAGGTAACGACTTGGAAAAACCTTTGGCTTTCACTCAATGCCTTAACTCCGCTCTGTGCCATTTTGCGGCAGCCATTTTGCATCCCTCTAGCAAGGATTTGGTTTATCTCAACTGGAATGAGTGAGACCGACTCCTGCACTACTATAACAGTATGTATTTCTCTCTTTCTCCCCACATACTGTCTTCACTGTCTTTTTCTTCTTTGTCTTGTGAAGTTTGGTATCTTTGAATCTCCCCGTGTTGTTGAGCTCAGCTGGTGCTATTAATGATAACCAGGGATGGAAACTTCACTAGCATGCCAGCATGTGGCTACTACGTTTCTATTCTGGGCTCGTGCTAAACTGTCCTCACTGCCCAGAATTTGAATGGCATCTAAGAGACATAGTGTGGAAATGGCAACCAAACAGTACTACCGGGCTAGTACCCAGAATCCTTATGCTCCGTCCCTGATGAGGCTTGGTTTAGCAGCTCAGTTTCCTCAGGCTGAGGAAAGGATGGAGAGAGAGGGAGTAGAGAATGACTAGAGAGCTTGCTGTCTCTTTCTCATCCTGTCCACTTTTCTATTCTGTTCTCGGTCACATTCACGCTCTCCTGGTTTGTACACGTTTGTAGCATTCAACTTTTCTCTCTTCTCTTGACATTTACAGACCTGTGTCCACTCCCTCTCTGATCCTTTAGCTCTTATCTCTTTCTATACACATATAAACTCTCCGTCACTCTCAATCATTCTGCTCTATTTGTCTGCCTGTACCTTTCTTCCTTGCTCCTCTCTCTCTCTCCTTTCCCCTGTCTCTCTCTCTCTCTCTCTCTCTCTCTCTCTCTCTCTCTCTCTGG
Source organism: Centroberyx affinis (assembly GCF_046629955.1). Taxonomy (NCBI): domain Eukaryota; kingdom Metazoa; phylum Chordata; class Actinopteri; order Beryciformes; family Berycidae; genus Centroberyx; species Centroberyx affinis. The sequence goes on from NW_027279221.1 coordinate 174,009, forward strand.
CTCCCGGTCACTCCTCTGTGATGGTGGGCAGGTGAGGCGTACTGGGTGAACTGGGCGTGCTCCGTAGGTCCGGCCGGACGTTGACGCTGGAGATGGACCACACATCGCTCAGCTCTGCAAGGGAGAAGGGGGCAACGGTCAAACACAGTTCAGAGTTTATATCCTCACAGGACAAGGGGCATTGTGGGTATTGTAGACACTGAGGTCATAGGAGGAAAGAGCACAAGCTAGAGGGGTTTTCATGCACGAGAGGCATACGTGGGAAGTGGAAATACAGCCGGGTGGCCATGCATAGATCATAAAGGGTATACTCAAATTCAACCAGCTGCCCATGTATGGGAGGTGGAAACACAGTAAGACAGCCATGCATGGATAAATTCAAGGAGGCAGGGATAAAGAGAAGGGGCATGTGAGTGCTGAGTTTGGTCCAGGATTCACAGGCGCATGTGGACTTCCTACAGGCAGAATATGGTTTATTCATATGGGGTTTATACAGAGTTCATGCAGGCCGCTTAAAGGACTCTTATTATATGTATATGCAGGCCTCTTATTTACTGTGCAGAGTGAGTTTTAGGTACTATGTGCTGTTTTGTACTGTGAACTAATTTGAGTGGTTATGATGGGTGTTGATTTTTTTTCCTCCCCATTTTTTCCCTCCTATCTTTTTAATAGGTTATACTATAATTATTTAATGTAGATTCATTAAACTGTGATATGTATTTTAACTGTGACATCACCTGCCAAGGGACAACAGATGTAAATTAGCCTAGTGGCTAAATCTGGCATATTTACATTTGGTTTTAAATAATGAATATTAACATTAATATGCACTGTCCCTATTAAATAAATAAATCAAATATAGCTCTTTGTATAAAACTCATATGGTGTTCCAGGTTTAAATGATTAGCATATGATTGCATTCACATAAGGGTTTGTAATATCAGCATTACCCAAGAACCCATTCTTCCTTGTGATAATGGGTACAAAAGCATTGTAACAGGTACAAGCCACGTACCGTCAGCATCACCAAATTACCCATAATCACAATAAGAACATCCTCAAAGTTATTCTGGCTTTTGTACAACTGTTACCAATGTGTGTGTATTGACTGAAAGGTTTTCTCCAATGCAGTATAAATACATAAGAATAAAAAAATAGGAGAAAGCAAGAAAGACTGCTAACTGACTCCCTGGTAACCACAAGAGTTGCCTTAGCAACGGCTCGCATTATGGGAATCATCAGCATGGCTGGAATGACTGATCAGATTTTTTGGCAGAGACTATGAGCTGTATAAAAGGGCTTTGGTCAGATTTTAGGAGATCACATTGATGTTTGTCCACACTTGGCCTGAAAATGGCTGTTATGCGTCTCCTGGGGATTTTCTTGGGCTCATATGAAAATCCTACAGGATTCATACAAGGCTTGTTTGGATCTCATGAGGCTTCATAAGGGATTCATAGAGGGCTCATGCCACTTTACTACAGGGGTCATAGGGGCTTCATGTGAGGTTCTAACAAGGTTCGTATGGGATTCATATGGGGTTTGTGGGGAGCTCATACAGGGATCCTGAAGGGTTGACATGCAGGGTGACATGCAGGGGTTCATGGGTTGAAGACCAGGGGGAGAGAGACGAGGGTCCCAGTGGGGGAGGCAGAGTGGAGGGGGCTCCAGCGAACACAGATGACCTCTGAAGAGTCTGACACACACACACACACACACACACACACACACACAAGTACACACACACACACAGACACACAAAGACGGCAGGGGATTATAGCATGCAGAGCTGGAAATCATAGAATAAAGCCTTGTCTCCTCTGGTCAGGGTTTAGCTGTGCCGTCTGCTGGCCAGATCTGACCGAACCACATTCCATATTGTTGATTCAGAGAGAGGTTCAGCTCCGCATTCAGTTTTAATAATTAACATGACAGTGTGAAATATATATCTATTTCGCAAAATAATAAAAAATGGGACAAAATACTAATGGAATTGTCACTTTCTGTGATCTGTCTCACTGTTCTGAAATTAAGTGATAGTACAAAGTGCACAAGACATACTGATTATTATCAAATTCAAATGATCTGGCTAATCAATGGAGACTCAACCCAAACCAAACCACACCCTGGCTAGCCACAGCCGGGCAGAACAGAGCTGATGGAGACAAGGCCTGTATTGGATGGAAAGGGAATTCCTTTTCAAAACAGTCTTTTTCATTTTTTTGAGTGACTGGTACACCAAGATGGCTTCCATAGTGTGTTTGATGGTGTTGTCATGGAAACAAGCTTTGGTCAAAAGACTCAAAAACCCTCAAAAAAACTCTGAGTGCTGATGTGTTGTCATGGTGATGGCATCAAACGGCTGAACAATTCAGTGGCAGCTGTGTTGAACATACCAACATACATTTGTTTTATTTCCATGACAGCAATTTCAAAACTCTACAGTCGACATCTTACCTCCCCCAACCCTTCCCTCTTTTCATCTCCCCCTTTCTCATTATTTTTGTCCTTCCCTCTCTCTCTCCCTCTTTTCTTCTTCTTTCCTCTCTCTGTCCATATCTCCCTCTCCACGTCTTCTTCTCTTTTCCCCCCCACCCTCCCTTTTTCCATCTCCTCTTCTCTCCCTCCCTCCATCCTTACTTCTCTCCCTCCTCTTCTCTAGCCTGCTGCCTTCTCCTCCCTCCTCTTCTCTCTCTCCTTATCCCTTCCCCTCCTTACCACTCCTCGCTTCCTCTCTCTCTCTCTCTCTCTCTCTCTCTAACCTCTCCCCCATGCTACACCAGGAAGTGTCCCTTCAATCCATTCTTATTCTATGTAAATGCACAAATACAGAGCAGATGCACAGATACACAGATAAGGATTACATACAGCGGTAGCCATTGCAGAAGTCCCTTTTCATAAGTTCCTCATTTTTTAAATTTAGTCTCCATCTTTGTTGCTCAGCCTCATTGCTGTGGTGTTTCTGCGCTGCACTTCCCACAGATCACCTGTCAATCAGACAGTGTGGGCGGAGCTTGGATTTTCTGTTGATGAAGTTTGAGTTTCTCTTTTCTCTGTCTGTTCAGCCATGGTAGCTATCGCTGCACATGCTAACTACCCAGTTCTTCTTCTTCTATTTATTCCAAACAAAAACACTGTTGCTGCTGCCAGAAATGTAAAACGCGTCACTTCCTGTGTGCCAGACAATTTTTCCCAGGAAAGCGCTACTAGAAACTGAGTGTTCAGAGCAGAAAATGAAAACGTTTTCATGAACTGGTAATCATTATTGAATCACTATTGTGCTGTATCAAGCAATAGAGAGTAGCAAAAAAAAATTTATTCATATGAAAATTTTGCTGATTATTTTGCTGATTATTATTACTTCAATAATCAAGCAACTAGTCACTGCAACATTCCTTATAAAATTCCACGGCCCGAAAAAAGAGCAAAAGTTGATTTCTACTGATAATTCCTCTTGTGGATTGAGTATAAATGCAGCAGTAGTTCAGCAAGCATGCAGTAGAAAATGAGACTTCAACATCGACTACATCTGTGTGCACATGCAAGGGAGCATGAACAAAGAGTGGAGAGAGGAAAATTGTCCTCCTACCAGTCCTGAACTTGCTGTAAGGTCCGTTCTCGTGTGTCTGGCGGCTTCCCGACCAGAAGGGCAGGCCTCTCTCTCTCCACCTGTGGCACACACACACACACACACACACACACACACACACACACACACAAAAACACACTCAGAGATCAGAGCAGCAGAAAATAACCAGGTGCGTGTGTACGTGTCTTTGTGTTTCCTAAAGTGCTTTGAGACTGTCAGAGGTACCACTGTAGCTGCTTTGATGTGTGTACTAAGTGTGTATGCAGACGTGTATGTGTGTGTGTGTGTGTGTGTGTGTGTGTGTGTGTGTGTGTGTGTGTGAGGGGACCCAGGTGCCTGACGACTGAGGTCCAGGCGCAGAGGAAGAAGAGAGACACTGGACTAGACAGATGGCGTAAAATCAACAAATAACATAAAAATAAAATGACAGCAGGGTCATGGAAAAGGTTTGTTTAATTCTCAGGGGTGAAGAGCCTGAGTCCTCAGCTGGGTTGCAGGAAGGGTCACATCTCACGCACACACACACACACACACACACACACAGGTGTCTCACAGTCACTCTAGCTCTTTCTTTCTCATTCTCTGTCTCTTTGAGTGTGTTTACATGCACATTAATATTCTGAATATGAGTCTCATCCTGGCTAAAGTGATAATGTTGTACTCTTTGGCACGTTGTTTGGACTTGACAGTGGAGAGGAGCGGCATCTATGTTTTTGGTTTTGTTGCAAGTACTGTGTCGCTAGTGGAGCGTGTTTTCGTAATTACACGAGAGTTATAATGATGTGTTTTCTGAGAGTAACATTTTATTTGTCACTTTGAAAAATGCACCATCAATGCAACATCCATTTTAAATTAAACATCATAGCCATTTATTTTCTGATTTAATTAGTGAGTAAACATCCAACTTTATTTCTCTTTATTTCACTGATTTATATTAAGATAAAGGCGTGCATTGAGCCGTAGGGAATTGAAGCTCTGCAGTTCTTGAGCTTCAGTTGTTTACATGCCAGAATATACCGGTTGATATCGGCACATCCCAGATAGCATATTCAATTTTTTCAAGAAATTCGGGAAATGAGCTTATCCGGGTTATTATGAAGAGGATATGGTGTGGAAGGATATGGAATATTTGAATATCCTGAATATAAACAGAATATTAATGTGCATGTTAACACACTCATTGTCTCTCATACTTAGTCTCTTGCTCATACTTAACCGCTTTTTAGTTCTTTCTCTTTCATATACACACACTAACTCACTGTCTCTCTCTCTTATTCACACTCTTGCTCTCATTTTCTCTCAGTCTCTGTTTCTTTCTCTCTCTCTCTCTCACACACATTTTTCCATCCTTAAATTGATAATTTATCCCCCCCTCACATGGCCAACTGACATCCCAGATTACAGCAGTGATAATAAAACCTCATCAGCAGCCAGAATGACTCAGCTCGGCACAGCACACACACACACTCAATCCCCCCCCCACACACCAGACGCTACTATTACCAGGGGAGATCTGGGGAAGGTAATTATGACGGCAGCAGCTATGTGTGTGTGTGTGTGTGTGTGTGTGTGTGTGTGTGTCCACCCACCAGTGGAATATGAAAACGGCGATGATGAGGAAGGCAGATACTGCATCAGTCAGAATCCACATCAAACTATATTCCTCTGGAGTCTGGAGAGAGAGAGAGAGGGAGAGAGAGGGAGACAGACAGAGAGAGAGAAGAGAGAGACAGACAGAGAGAGAGAGAAATTGATGTTTGCATTTCTGAGACTGTTCAAATGAAGTTAAAACAGGAAAGTTAAAACAGACAAGGGGAATATGAACATGAATATCAATTTACCCATTAGTGACAATTAAGTCTTGAACTTGAACATGGACATTCTTATTATAACCGTAATTAAAGTAATTTTAATTTACACAGGGCAACAGGGTGGCCTAGTGGTTAGAGAGAGACCAAAAGGAACTATGTGATCTGTTGAAGTGTTTCTTGAGTGTTTCTTGAGCAAGACTGAATCTCCTACCTGCTCACTCACTGTGAGTCATCAACGAATGCCTACATTTTCACACATTCACCTTCAGAAACACTTCTATTTGCAAAGCCCCTTTGGGGTTTTTGTATCTCACCTGAGCAAATTATTTTTTTCTGTGTTTTTAGCCCTGTGACAGCAAGGGCTCTATAGATCGTATTGTCGTTCGTTCACTCTGTTCACCACCTTTGGTCACGTGGGTTAAAGTGTGCCGCAGGGAGTTAGACTGCAGACTTTCAATCAGGAGACCTGAGCTCGATTCCCGGTAGGGATGCTTCCACAAAATGTAACGTTGTGGGGCTGTTAGGCTCTTAGTCTTGCTTCTTTTTGTCATTGCATTTTAGTAGAACAAAGGACTCCCGCACACTGTCTACTTCAATGCAATTAGAAAAGATTTATTGGGAACAACGTTTCGGCACACAGTTAGTTATAAAAATAACCTGATGAAGGTCTGTGTACCGAAACGTTGTTCCCAATAAATCTTTTCTAATTGCAAGTGAAGTAGACAGTGTGCGGGAGTCCTGTGGTCTACTACAGTCGGCCCATGGTCTTGTCCTACACACCTGTCGATCTGCAGGTGTGCAAAAGTTCTGCTCCTTGATGTCATTGCATTTTATCACTTCACTTCTGTTTTATTTCCAACTAAACTAATCCTTATTGAAGTATGAATAGTAGTGGGTGCTCAAAATGGATCCTAAACATTGTATTCTGGTGTTGAGCCCAATATGAGGCTATAAATTAAATTGCACATTGTAAAAAAAAAAACTTTCATTGTATTCAAACACAGCAAATCTTAAGCAACAGCAACTAGTTATTGATCAAAAACGTTTCTGGTTTGCTGAAAAATCTAAAACCTGTCTGTGTGCTGTACCGCAATTGCAATATTGTCAAAATAATTGCAATCTCATTTGTCATGCAGCCCTAATGAACAGACTTATTTAGGATAGTAGTAAATATACCAGCGAGGATACCTTACAAGTATGTCTTCATATTACTGACAGCAAGAGGAAAGCTGTGTGTGCTCACCATGAGAAAGAGCGGCCTGCTGAGGTTGGACAGGACGTGGATGGAGTTGGTGGTGACGGACTGAGCTCCGGCACACCAGGCCAGAGAGTAGAGCCACGGCTGGCTGATCACATACAGGTTGGTGCTGATGTTCACCGACCAGTACTTACTGTAGAGAGAGGGAGGGAGGGAGGGAGGAGGAGAGGGAGGGAGGAAAGGAAACAAAGACGCAGTGGTGGGGAGGGCGGTGGTTGAAGGGAAGGGGAAGAAGGATAAGGGAGGAAAAGAGGGAGAGTGTAAGAAGAAGGGAGGGGAAGGGAAGGAAAGAGGGACGGAAAGAGTGGGAGGGAGCAAGGGAAGGGGAGGATGGGAGGAGAAGGAGAGAGGGAGGGAAGGAAGGAGAAAAAGAGGGAGGGAGGGGGGCAAGGGGAAGAAGCGAGGAAAAAAGAGAGGGACAGCGGGGGGAGAAGGGGAAGGGTTAGAGAGGGAGAAAAGGAGGAGGGAGGGTAAAAAACAGGTAGAGGAGGGCAGGAGACGAGGGAGAAGGAGGAAGTGGGAGGGAAGGGTGAGGAGAGAGGGAGAATGGAGGGAAGAGGGGAGAGAGAGAGGGAAGGAGAGAGGGAGCAAGGGAAGGAGGCAGAATGAAGAAGGAGGGGGAAGAGGAGGAATGGGTAGGGAGGAAAAGAAAGGGAGAAGGAAAGAAGGGGCGGGGGAGAGGGGAGGAATGGAAGCAGAAAAGGATGGAGAGAGAGGGAGGGGGAGATGGAGAGAGAGAGACGAGAGAGAGAGAGAGAGAGAGAGAGAGGGAATTGTTTGGGTGAGAGAAGGATGAACGGATGGAGAGGGGGATGGAGGAAGTGAGAGAGAGACAGCAATTGGCATAATTGGCATACTGAAATTCATAAAAACGGCAGCAACGTTAAAGACATTGCATACACACACACACACACACACACACACACACATTGGTATCTCTGACTCTTTCTGAATTTCAGTTTCTGAGTTGAGATGAAAGTGTCCTTTGAAAGTCTAATGATCATCTGCTGGGGTAAACATGCTGGGAGGGAGAGAGAGAGAGAGAGAGAGAGAGAGAGAGAGAGAGGGAGAGAGAGAGAGAGAAAGAGAGAGAGACAGAAGGAGGGAGAGAGAGAGAAGGAGGGAGAGAGAGAGAGATTTAGGGAGAGAGACAGAAAGAGAAAAAGACATTGATTTCCCATTAAGAGGAAGTGCAGAGCTGAGTGGCAATTATACTTAAGAGATTATACAACTAGAGGTCTGTGTGTGTGTGTGTGTGTGTGTGTGTGTGTGTGTGTGTGTGTGTGTGTCCCAGTCCATGTCAGTTGATTATTGTTTTCTTCATGACAGCTCTGTTCCTCTTGGAAGTGACCATATTAACATTTACTGCCCCACAGACAACAGCTGAAATATCGATAAACAACTGTTCCAACATAGTGCACAGTAGAAAACACAGGGTCGAGGAAAAAGAGATTGTATTAAGCCAAGAGATCGTAATACGTCAATTTTAAAATTATTCTATTGGTTTTTAAATCTCCTAACGGCCTGCCACCTCAAGCAGATTTCTTCCATCATGTGGCTGCTGTTGGACTTTTATCCGTCCCTATAGCGAGAAACAAAACATCTGGGAGGGGCGGTGTTTAGCCTCTGGAACAGAAACACACTGAATCTCTAGATTGTTTTCAGAGAATGTTCAAAACACACACTTTTACTCCTGCATTTGATTGATTCCTGCAGTTCTTTTAACCATATTCTATACTTATGCTTTCTAATATACTGTTTTCTGCAAATACATTTTACACTTTCAACTGTTTTTATGTCTCTTTTTTGTTGTTCTTTTTAAATAATGTTTGTACAGCACTTTGGGTTAGGGTATGAAATGAATTTGATTTGAGCTGACTTGAATCTATGTGACACAGGTAGACAATGATAACGAAAGGAAAAACATCACAGCGGCCAGTGACAATGGCAAAACAAACATCCTGCGACTTAAGAACCATTTTACGTCTTCACTTGTAATTATCAAAAGTATACTGGGACAGTGAGTTAGCAATGGTCTTGTTTCCCCTGTTGTCATTGTTTTGTCAAATGATTTAACTTGGACATCAATGAATTATGAGGAGAAGAGAAGAGAGGAGAAGAGAAGAGAAGAGAAGAGAAGAGAAGAGAAGAGAAGAGAAGAGAAGAGATTTATATTGTTTAACTAGGTTGGAAAATTGTCAGTCCTTTAGAAGCTCACATAAACTTTTCTTACAATATAATCGTCAGACAAACTTAAAAAAAAATTACACTCAATTTAATATCATGCCATTCACTGTACAGTTGCTCCATAATGTATTTAATCCCCCAAAGTTTATACACATCAACTCTTATTATAATAATTATGCACTCACAATGTGCTTATAATGTACTTATGGTGCCTTGTGAGCACAACTTCAAATTAAGTGTTACTGCACACGCAACATGATTCATCCAACTAGACATCTGTACTTGGAGACAAACAGACCAAGTGGAATCAAAAGCTGACATTTTCATCTTTTGCCGTGATATTACACTGAAGATGAATCAACAGCACAGAAAGACCAATTTTAACTCACTGTGTGAAAAGTTGCACTAAAAACGAACTGTCAGTGTGAGTCACCCCACCATCTGGGAGTCAGCAGCGATTCTCTCTGTCTCTCCTATTACTGCCCCCTCTTTTCTCCCACGCTGCTCTCTTCCTCAGCCTCTTTTATCCCTCTTCCACTCTGTCTCACCTCCTTTTTCTACATCTGCTCCTCTCAGTTCTCTCCTCTCTCCAATCTGTCTTCACCTCCTCCTCTACAGACTCTTTCACAAACATGGCTGATATACTTCCGCTTCATCTTAGTAGGGTATAGATCGGTTCTCACCATTGCCAGCAATGTTAAAAAGCCAACTTTCTGTCACCTCCAACTCTGTCTGTGATGTATTTTGTGTTTCAACACAGTGTCATTTGATTGAGGGTCACAAAACGTCAACAGCCCAGAAATTACCGTTAGCCAATTAGCATTTTGTGCCCCAAAATCACATTTTTATAGTTGAGCAGTTGTCTGACAACAGAAAGAGAAAGATATGTCAATGACAACAGCTGTGAGTTAAGGTTAGGGTTAGGGTACGCAAAGACGAGGTGGAAGTATGCCAGCCATGTTTGTAAAGGATCTATTTCTCCTCACCTCTTCTCTCCTCCCTATCACTCCTATCAATCCACCTCTCCTTTCCTAAATGCCTTCCTCTTCAGTTTCTCCTGCCTCCTCTCTTCTCTCTCTCCTCCAAATCTCTCCTGTCTATCCTCCTCTCTCTCCTGTCTCTCTCCTTTCTCCTCTCAACTTCTCATCTCCCTCTCTCTCTCTCTCTCTCTCTCTCTCTCTCTCTCTCACCCCCCTTCCTCTCCTCCTCCTCATCCTCCTCTCTTTTCCCTGGGGTTGTTCTTCAAACAGAGAGTCGGAGTCACTGAGGACATGGCTGCCATCTGTACCCTGACTTACATAACTACACACACACACAAACACACAGATGAGACACCGTCAAAAGCTCACTGTGTGAAATGTCAATGGTCTCTCTCAGGAGGTATGAATGAGTGTGTGTGTGTGTGTGTGTGTGTGTGTTATGTGTACATGGGTGTGTTTATGTGATTGTCTGTCTGAGTGTATGTGTGTGTTTAAGTAACGTGTGTATACTGTATAGATACGAGTGCGCACGGATCCTTGTATCTGAAGAAGGCCTGAAATCTTTTGATTACATCTGTCGTTTATGTCTGTCTTGATAAATGATTGTGTGTGTGTGTGTGTGTGTGTGTGTGTGTGTGTGTGTGTGTGTGTGTGTGTGTACCTGATCTGTTGCTGTGACATGGTGCTGTAGTGCAGGTTCAGTCTGCTGATGTGACTGTCTGTTAGTTCCTGTATGGAGGCTTTCTCTCCGGAGGTTTGCTGCAGCTCAGGGTCAAAAGTCTGGACTACCTCCCTGTCCTCGGCCGGCAGCCACAGCACCTGCAGACACACACACACACACAAGTACATAAACACACACGAACAGACACAACGCATACATGTACATAAAAGTATACATACATAAACGTAACACACATCCAGGAATGCCTACAGTCACCCTTATATAAATGAAAAAGCCACTAGGGGGAAAATTGTTCTCAAAGAAACTGAAAACGGTGGAAAATCCAATATGATGTACACTGATGGTCCTGGAGGTAAATTTGTAGAGCAAGGGTAGATGCCAGAGATGGGACCAAGTCACACCTCCTCAAGTCAAGTAAGTCACAAGTCATAGGGGCAGGTGCCGGGGAAATATTCGGTGTTGCATGACCATGTTTAACTCCTCAGTAGCTTGTAGATGTGTGAGCGAGTGAGAGAATAAAACCGAGCAGATTACAATAAGCAATAAACAATATAATGGTTTGCTTACAAATATTGAAATAAATATTGTGACTTAGTGACTTGCGAGTCAAAAACAAAAATAAAACAAAGATCCAAAAATCTAAACTTTTCAAGAACTTCAGGAAGAAAAACAGCCTTGTTTTTAGCTTGGTAACAATGTATTTTTTAGTTTATCCAATGGGTTTTGAAAGAGTCTCATAAGACTAGTATTTGCTCAACCCCAAGAGGAGCATGTAATCCTTCAGTTTAAGTGAAAACATGAAAATGACCACAGTTACAAGGTCTTCACACAACAACAGCAAAGGATATCTCATATTAGAACATAATTCTTCACATACGCCCACACACAAGCCCTACAGTTACCTGTGAGGAGTTGATGTGGGCCTGCACCACCTGCAGGGTGGTGTTGATGTATGACTGACTGTAGGGGTGTCCGTACGGTGGCCTGCGCAGGTCAAACAGCACCAGCCTGCCGTTACGGGCCGCCACCTCCAGGAACTGGGCCAGGGAGGGAACAGACTGGTTCTGGGCCTGGGAGCGGTCCACCTCGGACAGGGAGGACCCCATGGTGAATGGATCCCTCTATAAGGTGGGTAAAGGGGGGTAACAGAGGGATGTGGAGAAAGAGACAATAGATGAGAGAAAGTAAAGTACAGAATAGGATGCTTAGTCATTCTGAGTTTTAATATTTATTTCTATTCCACACTCTGCATGAAGGATGTGTCATTTTCAATGGATTAATGCATTAATTCCTGTACTTTCAATGCATTTCAGTGCACATTACTTTTCAACATGACATCATTATTTCAGTAACCACCTAACTGACCCAATCTATGTTTTTATTAATATATCACTGTTGTCAGGTGAAAGCCTTGTGACTTGTGACAATTTTGCTGATTTACATGTTTTCACTTAAACTGAAGGACTACATGCTCCTGTATGGGTTGAGAAAATTCTCTCGACCTCTTGGGCTGAAGAAACACTTTCAAAACCCATTGGATAATGTCAACAATGCATTGTCATCAAGCTAAAAACAAGGCTGTTTTTCTTAGTTCATGAAAAGTTGACATTGTGGACAGACAAGGTTTTCACCTGACAGCGATGATATGTTGTGTTGAGAAGTAACAATTCAATTTGTAATTCATAAGTGTGTTTGTGATCCAGATGTGGTTTATCCCTGTGGTTATATCATAGCAAAAAGGTTAGATCTTGGTTACATAAGCCCATAGTTTTCATTAGGCATTCACTACGTTTTCATTTTTTGTTGTTTTGGTACAAATCCTGTCTAAATCTCTTGCCAAGGTGCCAGCTCACCATATCCTGGCATCTCTAGGTAAGATCATTTGAATGTTGAGTTAGAGTGTGTGTGTGTGTGTGTGTGTGCTTGTGGCACCTTGAAGCACTGTAAAGTACTGAGCCTAAAATCTCTTATTCTCCCTGCAGTCTGAATTTCACACTTCAGTGAAGAAACAGTGTTGCATTATTTCAGCAAACCAAACCATATGCTAAATTTAGCTAGTGGAAACCTGGTGTGTGTGTGTGTGTGTGTGTGTGTACGTGTGTGTGTGTGTGTGTGTGTGTCTCACCGATAGGAACCAGTCCCCGGCGTTGAGCTGCTGCAGCTCGGCCCAGGTGAACATGGAGGCATCGGTGTGCGTTCGGTTTGGGAAAACCTCGGCGACATTAGTGGTTCTCCTCAGAGTGGAGTCATGCATCAGGAAGGGAACACCATCATAACTACAGAGAGGGAGGGAGAGAGAGAGCGAGAGAGAGAGAGAGAGAGATGGGGGATAGAAAGAAAGAGTGAGGAGTGAAGATGAGTGCAGAAGTGAAAAAAGAGGGGAAAGAGAAAGGGCAAGAAGAGAGGAGAGGAGAGGAGAGGAGAGGAGAGGAGATTATTAAAGTCAGTAAACATTTAATTCCTCAAAGCTCTGTTCACTGTGCAGAAAATAGCAGCAATCAAATTAAGTTGGGCTTTCATAAAGTCATTTATCTCACACTCATTAACACACACACACACACATACTGCATGTATACATATACACACACACAATCTCAATAAGTCTGTCACCTCAATTAATCACACAGATGACATCAGTGTTCTCTGGAGTCAGCTGCACACACACACACACACATAAAAATCCTTGCCGGTTTAATTACACAGGAATTGCCAAGTAAGCATGATAGCATGCAAACCTCACACACACACACACACACATAAATCCCACACTCATTCAGACACACACACACATGTATTGCCAGGGTCACAGCAACACGGCATTAGGCTAACCCGCTAACACTGAGTCTTGCTGTGCTGCTAATTCCCCTGTGGTGAGGTTAAGCGCTAACCATAGCTAGCATGATAACCTACCTGGCATGAGCTAATGGGAGCGCTAACGGCTAACTGGATTAGCGTGGCAGTAATCACCTTAGCGCTGAGGGGAGGCATGCTAACATCTGATCTCTATAATTAGCACCGGGGCAGAGGACGAGGCAGCGATTCACTGCTGGCCCGGGACAGCAGCTCTGTTTAACTGTTCCACTGAGGAATAAGGCTGGGAAAATAAAAATGTACTGAGATTTGGTTCTGTTTCTGTCGTTCTTTTAACATTTTCTAGACTGCTAACAGAAAATGTAGTAGTAGTAGGAAACAGTACTATAAAACTAGTAGTAGCAGCAGATGTAGTATTAGTAGTAGTAGCAACAGATGTAGCAGCAGATGTAGTATTAGTAGTCGTAGTAGTAGCAGCAGATGTAGGCCTAGTATTAGTAGTAGTAAGCCTAGTAGTGGCAGCAGCAGCAGATGAGGTATTAGTAGTAGTAGCAGCAGATGTAGTGTTAGTAGTAGTAAGCCTAGTAGTGGTAGTAGCAGCAGATGTAGTATTAGTAGTAGTTGGCCTAGTAGTAGTGGTACCGTTGTAATAGTAGTTGTAGTAAGCCTTATAGTCGTAGTAGGCCTAGAAGTAATAGCAATACTGTAGTAGTAGTCATATTAGTTCTAGTAGTAGTAGTAGTAGCAGTAGTAGGCAAAAGAGAGGTCACACACACACACACACACACACACACACACACACACACACACAGGCAGCCATCTTCTCAGTCCCTCATTTTACCGCATGCTTGCTGTGCTTCAGCATCATTTTAGAGAGCAACTGGAAAATTCATAATTTGTTCTTTTCAGCTCCCAGAGGGCACAAGAGGATGATCTGGCAACCAGAGCTACCAGTTCTAATATGCTTATCCAGCTCAGCAGTTGGAAAAAAAAGGCTGCAGTGGATACTGCAGTATTAATAGCGGGTAGATGATAGATACAGAACAGATCCAGGGTAGATGCAGGGTAGATGCAGAATAGATGTGGGGATGCAAGGCAGAAAACGTCTTTGGATGCTGCTGTTGTAAACATGTACAAACGCACACTGAAGCCCAGCACTGGGGAGTGATTTATCTCAGTGTCACACACACACACACACACACACACACTGAGGGGGGCAGTGTGATTACCTGATGGTGACGTCAGTCTCCAGCCCCTCTCCTCCAGCTTCCACCGCCTTCTCAAACGACATCACAGTATTCTCTGGAGCAAGCTGCACACCCACACACACACACACGCAGGTACACACACACACACACACACAGGTACACACACACATACAAAATGAGATAAACACACATTCAGAGCCATGTACACACACAGAATGACACTCACACACAAACACACTCGCTGCAAAGATATCAACATTGTGCCTGAGCCAAGTCAGGACTTTCCCCTGCCAGGTCTTTAATCAGAGCTTCTCCTGGCTCTCTGGCTCCATCTCGGACTAAAAGCCTCTCGATCTGCCCAAACAGAACCAGGACAGTCTGTTAACACCATCAGGCTGCCTCACACTTTTTTGTCTTAACATAAAAATGCACACACATTCTTTTAAATGCTGCCATTTGACACATGTGATTACTGAAATGTAAAACAACTGCTAGTGTGGATAATTCCACACTGGTCCAGAAGAAAAATACTGGCAGTGAAAACTATCATCCCTTACTGAGTTCACCACTTCAGTCATAAAGGGGAGATGTAGATGAAGAGGAGGAAACATGTTAAAGGAGGGTTTTAGTCCTGAGAAAACTGAGACATGGATTGTGAAATAGGCTCGCAATTCAACATTAAGAAGGTGCTCCAAATATTCTGTACAGTCAGTGTACTCTAACACCACTGTCATGTAAATTATGATAGCAGCCATCAGATGTAAGTTGATCGTTATCTACTGGCTTCGTTATATTTCCCCTCACAGCCATCTTAAGTAGGTCACTAGCAGTCCGCCTTGAAGCACATCAAAGACTTTATGCTGTTTTTAAAGAAAAAACTCTCACAAATCATCCCAAATGAAAGCAGGACACAGTACACATTAGTAGAAGTTACTATGGTTGGTGCTGATAGTAACTTTGTTTTGCAAAAACTATTGGTTTGACAGAAATATACTGATAACACAGGACTGAGGTCAGTTCAATAGAATTAAGCCCCGCCCAGCTGACGTGGGACCAGTCTTACCATTGGTGCTCCTCTGTGTCCGATGAGCATGGGGGCGGGACCCAGCGTCCCTGCCTCTTTAATGCAGGGGGAGTACATTCCCAGAGGAACCAGGTAGAGAGAGAACAGCACCGACAGGTACAGACCCAGGATGGCCACCTGACGCACTGAGGGACACAGACAAACAGATTCAAAAACGTTAGTATTTATTGTCCCTACATCCAGGGTTTTTAGTCTTCTCAGTCCAGAAACCAGCTCTCTCATCCTGGAACCTGAGCTTGTTAATCCATATTGCTGCTGTATTCAACTGAGGTCCCACCAGAAGTAGGCTAACAACCCATTTTGGGGCCTGACCCACAGTTCTCAGTCAACATTAGCAAGAGGCTGTTTGAAGCTGGGCTCATATGAAGTTTATCAGCAAACAGTGAATCCCTGTAGTATCTGGGTTATGGCTGTTCCTCACTGAGGTTTTACTGGAAGAGCTACAGTGAGGCTTCAAACAGATTATGTGCCAACATCACGCCATGGGTTATAATTAACAGTACACACACACAAGCACACATGGACATAAGCCCACATGTTTACACACAGACATGCACACACCTACACACGCATACACACATACACATGCATCCCTACCTCTCAATCTGGCTCAATTTAAGGGTTATACAATGGTTCCAGAGAAGGAATTGGAGCGTAGTCAGGCTAATATAAATCTCTCCTAATAGGATCAACATGGTAGACTGGTGCAGAACAACAACCATATGGGCAGCAAGCAGACTGGTCGCCTGGTCGCCTGGTCGGCTGGCCGAGCCGCCTGGTATCATAGGCCCAACTATTGTAAGATACTAGGAAAGAACAGAAGCAGTGCTGGGGTCTAAATGTCAACAGGTGCCCTTTGGCTCTTTTTGTCTCCCTTCATACTGATATCTCTCACTGGGAGAGACTCACAGCATGATTCAGCAGAGCCACATGGGCAGCTGGCATGTTGGTTGGTTAGTGAAGCCACCTGGTAACATAGACCAACTGTTACAGGGCTGATAATAGGAAGAAACAGAAACCCTGCTGGGGTCTGAATGTCAACAGGTGCTCTCTGCAAAGAGAAGAAAGAAAGAGAGTTCTCTCTCATTGGTGTACTCAGTTTCATTATTGTTGTTGGTGTGTTTGTTTGTATGTGGGTGGTTGAGTGCGGAGAGCTGAGTTGCAGATGACTAAAGACCTAATCAATATTGAGAACGGAAGTAACAAGGGTTTTCTGGGAAGCCAGAATTTACTGTTGAGTCTTCTGGAGGTGTTGTGGGATTAAAGGAAAAATCCCCCCTCGCACGCTCTCACACCGTTATATATATCACCAATCTGTGATGTGTGATACATTCCAGGATTTGATGAAGTGTTGTAAGTTTTTTTTTTTGGTGTACCCACTTCTGCTTCAGTTAGTGATTTCCTACATTGCCCAGAAAAGTAAGGTACATTGCCAATAGTTGTTTTTAACAGTAGTGTTGAAGTGTTTTCTTCCTTAAGTTCAATGAAACAACATCCTCACTCTTATCCTACACTCCTTCCCTCTCACATCCAAGCCAGGTTCTACATGGGCGCTCACCCTAATAGGACAAGGGATAGTTCCATTAGACCCTCTCTGTCTCTCTCTGTCTCTCTCTCTCTCTCTCTAATCTCTCACCAGGAGAGACCCATGACTCAGCATCACTCCACATGCAGAATCACCATGGCAACCAGGGACACAGTGTCCATGGAGATCAGAAAGACTGAGAGAGAGCTCAAAGTGACCCAGTGCAAAGGAGGAGAAGAGAGACAGACAGACACATGATGAAATACACAGAGAGAGGGAGAGAGACAGAGAGCGAGAAAGAGATAAAGAGAGAGAGGGTGACGGATAGACAAAAGAGATCGAAATCAAGGTGACCCAAAGACAGAGGGAGAGAGAGAGAGAGAAAGAGAGAGAGCGAGAGAGAGAGAGAGAGAGAGAGAGAGAGTGACAGACAAAAGAGTGAGGGAGATCAAGGCGGCCCAAAGACAGGCAGGTAAAAAGAAAGAAAGAGAGAGAGAGAGAGAAAGAGAGAGCGAGAGAGAGAGAGAGAGAACAGGGACAGAGCAGAGAGGGCAAAGTGAACAAGAGAGACACACACAGACTAGGTAAGAAAGAGAGAGAGAGTGAAAGAATATGACAGAGAGAAAGCGAGCAACAGAAACTAACTCAGGGAGAGAGAGAGACAGAGAGAGAGAGGAGTGCAAAATTGAGTGAGAAAGAGAGACATTGATTTTCTGTTTCAAAGGAAGTGGTGAGAGAGGGAGGGAAGGAGGGAGGGCAGAGAGGTCTACAGCTGTATAATCCATGCCAGACAGTGCGTCATGTCATCGAGGGGTATGTTAGATTTCATAACAGCTTCGCTCCCAGTGGGTGGAGCAGCTCGATAGTTCCACACCTGAAGCTTTTATAAGCGAGCTCCTCAGCTCCTGCCAGCAGCTACTCAATACGTCATCTCTATTAGCTCCTTCAGCCCCCACTGGCTTAAAGTTATTACTGCTACGTCAATGGGAGGTTGGCTGCACTCATCACTAGATTTCTATTTCTTCCTGTCTCTCTTCCTCCCTCTCTCCATCTCTCTGACACCCAAACATCCAGTATTTTGATTTACAAAAGGTCCTAAAAGGCCTGAGTAAGCTATTTGGAGGTCTAGACTGAGGCAAATAGGAAGTGAGATCCATCAGTCAAATATACTGCACTTCCTACAATATGGGTGAGCAGACTGAACAGGCTTTAGATAATAATAATTTGTATTTTTTACATTATAATAATTAGTCTACAGAGGGAGAATTGCATACGTTCATTTTAAGTGTAAATCTTTTAATCTTTTAAATCTGTTATTTAATGTGTTATGGCTGTATTTCTGGTGCGTCTCACATGACACGAGTGCCTGCATGTTTTCTACAGCACTACAAGATTTTAGACTGGGGCTCGGGGTGAGAAAAATATTCTCAAATTTGGGTCTCAAGCTAAAATCTAAAAGAAAGTGACATTCAACCAAACTAACAGGGGTTCAAAGCTCACACAGATGAAAATGAATTAGCTTGTTTACCTCTCTTGTTCATGCGGAAGAAGTGCAGCGCTATTGGCCAGGAGAGGAGGGTCATTAGTGAGACCGCAGCCACATGGAGGAAGGGGGCCGTCACCTAGCCAATCAGAGATAAAGGGAGGAAGAGAGAGACATAGAGACAGACAGAAAGACAGAGTGAGAGAGAGAGAGAGACAGAGAATAAGAAAGAGAGAAAGAGAAAGAAAGCGATGTTGGAAATCATGATGCTGTAAAGATAATTAAGCTATTTTTCATTAATATGTTGCTAGGAAATTTGAATGTAGCATTATAGAAGGTGGAATACAGGCCATGGTACATAGTATTAATGGTCATCATCACCATCAAATGTTAGAGGAAAATGCTAACAAGTTACTAACAAAATAATTTGCAGTACTATTATTCAGTGTAACTGACTTTCTGAGTTGAGCGCGCACAGCAAATGCCCTCCTGTGATTGGCTAGTGTGTCTATGATTGACATCAGTGTTAGCCAACCTGCAGGGAGAGAAGGAGGGTCTTCCATTCTTTGCTCCAGAGGTCAGACAGGATGGCGGTGGCCGTGACGGAGAACACCAACGTCACTACGATGCCAATCTGACACAACCACAGGAGGAGGAGGACAAGGAAACACATCACAGCGTTAACACAGAGGAAAACATTTACCAGATGCTGATCTGAAACACTACAGGGCCACAATCTGACATATTTATAGAGGTTAAACAGAAGAATACAAAGAACTGTGAGTGTGTGTGTGTGTGTGTGTAGGTGTGTGGGTACCTTGTGACTCCAGTGAAGGTACAGCCTCTGTCCCTCAGAGAGCAGACACACTGCCAGCACCTGTACAACATTTAGAAATTCATTACATCCTTTATTGTCACATACTGTCGAGGACAACATGGCTATACTGTCCTCAAAGTATCCACCATAGGGTTTAAACCTTTATTCATCCAGAGTATGACTCCAGAGTATGACTCTGCTCTTTTTTTAACAACATCCTGCGTCACATTCCCACCTGGGACAACCACAGTTTACTACTGCTGTCCTCTGAGCTGCTCCAATGGAGCAGGAGGGTCAAGTGCCTTGCTCAAGGGCACACAACAGTAGTTGTAAAGAGAGGGCAGAGTGTTTCCCATCGACTTTCCCCACTCAATTTTTCCCAGCCCAGCTGGGGATTTGAACTGGCAACCTTCCAGCCACAAGGCTCCTTCTCTAACCTTGAGGCTACTGCTGACCTCAGTAACTCAGCTGATAGGTGAATATAATATAATTGGCCAGAGAAAGAGAGAAGTAGAGTCTGTATACCTGCACATACCCTTGACTATACTAGAGGTCTGTTTTTATAAGTCGTTTGATTTTGTTTTTTTAAATCACCTGCAGGAATTAATTAATTGTCATCTCTTTTTACTATGTGTTTATTATGGTATTTTAACAGTTTTTATCACTTTGATTCTATATTTTATTACTGTGTAATTAAACTAAACTAAACTAAACTGGTTGTATGTGAGAGCTGTACCAGTAGCAAGGCGATGTATGTGAAGAGAGCTGCAGCGACGACCAGCAGGACCAGAGACCAAGGGAACCAGAAACCCAGAGTCCCAAAGTTAAACCTGGAGAAGACAAGAACAACGCAGCAACACACTGATCAGTACACTCAACAGCTATACAAACGATGTTGTATATTGTGAATGAAGTTCAGTGGTTCATTCCTTCATGTATACAGACTTGAAATATTCCTAAGAATACACTGTAATAAGCATGTGTGTGCGGGTGTGTACGTGTGTGTGTGTGTGACCTACCAGTCAAAGTCGTTGTAGTCATTCTGAGCTTCGCTCCAGAAGTAGAGGAAGACAAAACTCAGGAAGAATGTGAGGATCAGGAGGCCAAAACTGCCGCACTCCAACTGTGCGTGCACACACACACGCACACACACACACACCCACACACACACACACACAGTGAGAGAGAGAAGATAAACCATTTGATGTTTTAAACCATACTGTACCATAGTGTATCTTATCCAAGGCTTCTTTACGGAAACTGCTGTAATGTCAATGCAGAAAGCAATATGCAATACAAATAAATATACAGGCAGACACATTTTACATCTTGTATAAGCTGGACTATTAAAACCAATGGACTGTGAGCTGTGCAGGTTTGAGAGAAGTATGAAAGAGAGTTGTTTGTGTTCACAAATTCACTGAACTGTAGGAATAACAAATGCTCATTTTCATCTCTGCCACTCTACAACTGTGATGAAAAAGAGTGAAGAACAGTATCTATTCACTACTATCTCATTTACCAGATAGCACTTTGAGGAAATGTATGTATTTGTCT
>NW_027279221.1:197500-227500 GCF_046629955.1 Centroberyx affinis
TCTCTCAGGGTGAAATACTAAATTTTACATTCTTATTGATTTCTGTCATAAATTTGAGCGCCATAGCTACCATATTGCTGCCACAGAGGGATTACGTGGCCGCAGACCAAAGTAAGATTCAGGTTATTTCCACAACGTGTCCACATAACAGCTCAAACAATAGAAGAATAATTATTGTTACAAAACAGCTCTACATCCATTGCTCCACTGACCCAAATACTAAGGCCACACAGCAATCAGCCAGCCAATCTGTGAGCCAATCAATCACCCAACCTATGAAACAAGCCAGTCAATCAGCCAGCCAGCCAGTCAGCTAGTGCCCAGACTCAAAGTGTTAAGATTAAATTTGACTCATAGTAGACACATCCAAATGTAACTTGTGTGTATAACAAATATATTCCTAAACAAACTCAGCTAAAGCATAAAGTAGGTTGCCATTTTGCCCAGACTTCACAGATAAAGTTTGACACATAAAATCCACCTTTTCAAGTCTTTATAACCATCTAACCAAAATAAATTAGCAGAAATGGAAGGCATTTTGCTTAACTTCAGACTTGGCAATCTTCTCCTTTCATTATAGTCTGGACAACGTAAAATGAAATTCACTTTAAATTTCTCCCAGATCACATAGCAGACCTGGAGCACCACTGAGCCTCCCTGTTTCTGTAGCTAAAGACCCAGATATGTGACCTAAATCTAATGAGGTCCAGCACCACTCTTTAACAGCCTGTACCTGTATCAGCAATGAAGAGGTCAGTTTAACACACTCTCCATTAGAAATATTCTCCATTAGCTAGTACCTGAGGTAGAGTTTGAACTGGTTTGGTCTCATGGACTCATGACTTCAATACAGGGAAGCTGTTTATCCCAAGAGGAAGCCATAGTGTTTGTTCATATCAGTGACACCTATAACTCACCTAGAGCAGTGTACGTGCTCTGTGCGTGTGTGTATGTGTGTAACAGGATATTGCTCTATGAGTGGAGCCAGTGTTTGAGGCTGACAGATGGTTAGCGGAGTGGTATGGTGTTGATACCAAACCATACTCAGTTGTTCCAGTACCTCATGACTGAATAATAGATGCTGGTGGCTACAGCTGCTTGTTGTTTGTCCCTTCAGTCAGTGATAACCTGGCAGCTAGCTGGAGTTCGGAGTACAGTGGCAAAAGAACGGGAATGGGAGACACACACTGTATTTTGTAGACACATACAATCTAGTGTCCGAAATTAACTTTTTGGTTCACCTGCCAAGGCCTGGTAACCTATAAAAAATACCTCAAAAGAATCATTTTTACTGGACAAAATAACTACTACATATTTTTCAGAGAAATATGACACACTACCTGTTTTAAATGCTATTTTGTGTGTAGAATCAGATACTGTGTGAAAGGAAGTTATCATTTACAATTTGTTTGCTCACAATCATGTCTGGATTACACCTACAGTTCCTCTTGTACTTCTACTGCTACAACTACTTTTTCTTCTCCAGTCTCTAGCCCACACATTTGCTCCAAGGAATGTGGCTTTCTAGTTCATCATGAAGTACAACAGAATTCAAATTACAAGACAGCATTTTGAAGCTGTTGAAGATCTATTCTATTTTCTTGTAGTCTAG
This sequence comes from Centroberyx affinis, assembly GCF_046629955.1. NCBI lineage: Eukaryota > Metazoa > Chordata > Actinopteri > Beryciformes > Berycidae > Centroberyx > Centroberyx affinis. The sequence continues at coordinate 199,113 of NW_027279221.1, forward strand.
TCTGTACTATTAAATTCCACTCAATTCAACTTCCAGTCTAGAGTCTGTACTATTCAATTCAGTTCTAGTCTATTCTAGTTTAGAAAGACTTAATTAAAATCAATTAGAATTAAATTGAATTCTATTCTATTCTATTCTATTCTATTCTATTCTATTCTATTCTATTCTATACTACTCTAGTGTAATTTAGTCTAGTCTGTCTGTAATTCACCTCAATTCAATTCTGTTCTGTTCTAATTTGTCTCTGCTGTAGTGAGAGAGCTGTGATTGAAACCGGCCTCTAGACGACCAGGCCACCGCAACCAGCCAAGTCATCACACCGCTGCCATGGCAACGGTGACATCAGCTTTGCTCTGTTATTACTGCTGTAAAGAAAAAAAAAAGGGGGGGGGGGTTAACAAGAAAGGGGCAACAAAATGGAGTGACGAGAAAGAGACAGAGGGAAAGATGGGAGGGAAAACGTGAGAAAGATGGAGGGAGGGAGAAGAGCAAAGGGAAGGAAAGAAACAGAGAGACAGAGAGAGACAGATAGACAAAGAGAGAGAGAGAGAGAGAGAGACAGAGAGACAGACAGAGAGAGAGAGAGAGAGAGAGAGACAGAGAGAGAGTGTGTGTACAGACATTATTACCTACCATTATTGTTAAGTGTCGTCAAAGCTCTGACACACACACAAACACACACTCACACACACTCATATTCTGCAGTGTAACACAGAGCTCTCTCTCTTCATCCTCACACTCTCTCCCTATACTATTCTATTAGAGTGAGCGCATGGCATGAAGAGGTAATATGAAAGAGAGAGACAGACAGAGAGAGAGAGAGAGAGAGAGGCAGATAGAAAAACAGAGAGACAGAGATGAACACTGTGGCAAATGTGACGGAGAAAAAAGGTTGGTAAAGCCTCGCCTTGGACCGAATTCTCTTCTAAATGGAGACCTCTGCTGAAAAAATGATGTCAGCCTCCAGACAGGTCTTAATCCATGACTGTGAAAATGGCTTATTAAAAAGGGAGGAATGACTAGAGGGCGAGAGAGAGAGAGAGAGAGAGAGAGAGAGAGAGAGAGAGAGAGAGAGAGAGAGGGGCTGATAAAAACAGATTAAGAGACCAGGGAAGAGCGAATAAGAGGAAGGGATTTGTGATAGGTAAGATCTTAGGTACAATAAGAGAGAGACTAGCAAAAAGAAAGACAAAGAAATATAAAGGCAGAATAAGTGAGCTCTTCGATAAAACATTACAAGGGGGAAAAAGAGGGAGAAACAGAGGGAGAGGCATTTTAAAAAATCATAAAGAGAATGAGGATAGAAAGAAATGGAGAAGCCGACATAGGATAAGTCGGCCAACATTTTAGAGTAAAATAAGTGTGGGAATACCAAAGAATGCGAATAAAACAGGAGAGTGAGGGAGGCAAGCTAAGAGACCAATCTGACCTGAAAATGAGGAAGAGCAGGTGAGGTATTGGGTAAAATAAGTGAAAGAGAAATGACAGAAAAGAACAAGGATGAGAGAGTATGACAGAGGGAGAGAGAGAGAGAGAGAGAGAGAGAGGAAGAGTGACAGCATGGCCTCTTCGACCCTAAATCCCATAGAGGATATTAAGGCAAGACACAGCTTAAGGTAAAAATAGATACCTGTGTTTTACACACACACACACACACTGCAGTCATCAGACGAGGGGTAACCTCTAGACGATGACCTGAGGATGTGACACTGACAGTGACCTGACAGGACACGACTGGCTGGGTTTGACCATTAATGTGGCGTCCAAGTCTGATCGCTGGGTAGCCAGACATAAGGCCATGACACACGGGAATCATTTAGAGCCAATGTCAATGGGCAGATCATGACAGACAACATGATCAACAGTATTTGAAGAGTTTTTTTCCAAAACACTATGAAATCTATGAAAGCACACTTTTAGCACATAAACAAACACAAAAAAGCAGATTCTGACCATATCTAAAAAAAAACTAGTCATGTTACTGAATTGTTTTTAAGTGAATCGCTTTCTTTAAGTTTAGGAAACCTTTCAGTTTGAACAAGTGTAACACTGAAATTCGGTCGGAGGAACGAAGAAAATAGTAAGTAGGCGAAAAAAGGTGAGAGACAGGACTTCTGCCAATATGAGTCTCTCACTTTTATTTGTCAATTTCCCTTCCGACTGAAGTCAATATCCACATCCTCCAACTCGCAGCCGTTAATTAAGGAGTCTAGGGGCGTGACATTAAGAATGACCTGTTTACCTGGGTTTGACCCTTGACACCAATATTTTGCCACTAAGCAGCTGTGGACGTCAGAACTCGTATTGATAAGATTGTTGAAGATAGGAGCAGGTCAGGGTGTGGCTTAAATCACAGTTGAGCAGCTTACAGCCTGTTGCTGTTTTCTGACGAAACTGCACATCTAGAAAAAGAAGAACAGAATGCTTATTTTCTCACTGACATCCATGTACTTGATATATTTTTAATATTATACAATGGTGTTTTTACCAGGCTATAAGAGTCGTGAAACTCACTCATAACCTCAACACATAAATTAACATGTACACTGATGATTTATGCAAGAAAAGAAGAAAAAAATGCTTCATGACAGCTTGGCTTTGTTCTGTTTTAGGTGTAATTCATGTTATCAAGGACTAAAGGGTGAGTGTTTACTTGGCCACAAACCAATGACTGCAGTACCTGCCAGCATGAAAGACAGCTGGACAAAATGACACTTGAATTAGCTGAAGAAAAATATTTCTAATAGGGATGTGATATAAACCAACTTCTTTGTCTCTTTTGTATATGGTGATATGGTTTTAGCCATTGTAAAAGTCCCCCTTTATGCATTCACTCAGCATTCGTACTGCAGTCAGTTCTTTCTAGAAGGTTATTCACCAGAGCCAAATTACCATTCCTTGTAATTCACAACATCTTAAGAGCAAATTTCTTTCCAGTCAATACTTAGGTACTAACTGTGTTTTCTAAACCCAAAATGGGTCACAGGCCTACCTATGATGGGTTGCAAATACACTTGAATGAATCTGGGTTCCTGAGGTGAGAGGACTGCACAGTGTATTTCTTAAATTTAGGCTGAGAAAGTTTCAGAAAGCCTTGATGTATGAATGTCCGTGAAGTAAGGGCACAGACAAAGATAGAACAGAGAGGAAGGAGGGAGGAAGGAGGGCAAGAAAGGAGAAATAGAGGAGAGGACAGCCAGGAGAGGAGGCTGACATGGCGCTGTAGATTAAAAGGTGTCATGCTACTGCAGGAGCCCCTCTCTCTTTATTCTTTCCCTCTGTCTCCTTCCTCTCTCCTCCTTCATTCTCTAATTGTCTTATTTCTCCACCCTCCCACCCACTCTCTTCCTCCTCCTCCTCCTCTTCCTCCTCTCTGTCCATCTGTCTATTTTCCCAGCTATTTCACTTTGTCTGCCTCACCTAATTGTCTTAACCCCCGTTTTCACCCATCCTCTCTCCTCCGCCTCAGTCCATCTGTCTGTTCTTATCTCCCTCTCTCTCTCTCTGAACAACCTTTGGATATTGGCCAGTACTTTACCAGCAAGACATCAAACCACATTAATGGCAAAAACTGTATGCAGCCGGAACTGCACAGAGAAAGCCAATGTCACCTCAGGTCATCCATTCCATTCTGGTCACTAGTGATGTCAAACTTTGACTTTTGAAGGTGTGCTATTCTGGAATTAGTCGCTTAATTTATCAACTACCTACCAATTACTTAATTTGATTTCAGCTCTTCAGAACTGCCTGCATGTTATGGCCGACACACACCGGATATGAGACTCATCGTGTGGTTTTTGACGTTGCTAATTTGATCTTTCTGTGCCGACACTGCAAGCAGCAGATTTAAAGCATCAGCAGCACTGCCACTTGTGTTTCACCACTGCCATGGGTAACATTACTATATCATATTTTCTTAAAACTGACATAAAAGATGATTCATGGCCTGTATATTTGTTTGTCCTTTAGCCTCGAAACATGTGAATGGTCACTGCAGTTCAATAAACTGCACAAAAATCAGCAACTCTGGTCTTCTGTCAACGCTCCAAAATCCAAATAAGTTAAGAGATATGTTAAGGGCCCATTCTATTGAAAAATGCAATTTCCCAACTTTCGGCTTGGTTATGACGTATTTGGGCTGTAAATTGGCATGAATGAATATTGAAAATCAGGGTTTGTTATGTTTTAAATAAACATTGTATGACCAAAACCTTGGGTGAAATTAGTGACGTATTTTACGTCAACAATTCTTTGCTCAAGGGCTGAAGTGCCCTTGTTGGTGACACTGACTGGGGCTGGAACCTATCCCAGCATGCATTGGGCAAAAGACAGGGAAACAACCAGGGCAGGTCCCCAGTCTATCACAAAACAGATAGAGAGACAATCACACTCACATTCATACTTATGGGCAATTTAGAGTTTGGACAGTGGGAGGAAACCCAAACTCCACACAGAAAGGTTCGGGAATCAAACACACGTCGTTCTTGCTGTGGGGCGACAGCTCAAACCACTGAGCCTCCGCGCCGCCCCGGGAGAGACGTGATGCTGGTTACTGTGGATGTTCAACATGGAGCCAGGTAGGCAGGACTGCTCTGCTCCCAGTGCGAGGTGTCCTCCAGTAAATTACACTGACAGGGATACAGACAGAAGGAGAGGTGGGAACCCTGCCATATGTCCCTCTCTCTGACTGACTATGTGTGTGTGTGTGTGTGTACGTGTGGGTGTGTACGTGTGGGTGTGTGTGGGGTTTGTCACCATTTCCCGTACGAGAGAGGGAGTATGCACATGTCCATGCACATGACACGCACTAACATGTGAAGTGCACACATGTACGCAAAGACACACATGCAGGCACATACACTTAAAATGCATAGGCACAGTTATCCGAGAACAAACAAACACACGCATGGATAAGGTTGTCATGGTGACGTCCTTGACAACATCTCCAGGGCGTGTCGGGGTACGTTTTATGTGTAATCTGGAGGCTATAAAGACTGAGCGAGCATTGATATTCAGAGCATCACCTCCTATACGTCTCCTCCCACCAGCAAACCAAAGTGAGATGTTCTGGAAAATTGTCATACCATCCTACCTATATTTCACAAGAATATGGACACTACTATATTATTGCTGCTTTACTTTATATGGCACATACGCTCAATAATAGTCCTATGTCTTACACCAACGCTGGAGCAGAATTCAGTCAATTTAAACAATTAAAACATTTTATGATAGACTGCAGTTCATTCTCAAGTATTTCAGCAGGTTGAAAAAAACAATCCACTTCCTGAATTAATTGAATTGAGCCTGACTTGAACCAACCGCTGCCTTAGGCGATCCATTTCAATCATGGCATATACTTGAGAGTGTTTCAATAATAACGTTTGAATACAGCACTCAAATGAAAACTTATAACAGACATCTGGTTTTCAGTTTAACTTAAAACAAGTCAGGAATTCACTACACTTGACCACAGTTGGAGACCACTGCAGAATCGTATCTGTCTCTCTGCCATCTCTCTTGGTTATAACACACAAGTATTATATGAGCACCCAAGAAAGGCTGACAGAGGGATTGAATCGGTATTTGTCAGTGTCATGTGGCTGGTATAAAGCTCTTACTCAGGAATTAGGAATGTGTTATGAAGCAGAGTTTATGTAAAATGTTACTGGCTCTCTGTGATTAATGAGGAAGAAAACAGGGAATATGAACACAAAACAATACCATTTATCTTCCCGAGGGAGATTCAGCATGCAAGGCCAGCACAGACAACAGCATGTAGCCTATCACACACGACAGTGGACAAGATACAACATAAACACTGGTTGACAACATTTGTATGTTGTAGGCACACGGGGCGCTGAGTGGGTCTAAATCTGCTGCTACTGACCCAGGAAAACAAGAAAAGAACGTTTTTCAACACTGTTCCAGTTTCCAAAAGCCTTGTTCTACTTTGCCAAAAGGGCGGATTGTTCACCAAGTGTGCCGTTGAACAAAGTCTCTCTTTTAGACCAAGGACTTGACAATATTCAGGTCAGATACAAAAGAGGAATTCATCTTTCACAGCATCAACACTCGGTCCATCTATCCATCCATCTATCCATCTATCCAACTATCTATCTATCTATCTATCTATCTATCTATCTATCTATCTATCTATCTATCTGTCTTCTTCTTTCTGTGTGTAACTACACATGTTGTTGCTGTCTTGGTCTCCAAGGAAAGAAGATCCTCAATCGTGGGACCTGACAAGTAAAGGCTAAATACAACAAATACAGACGTTTTTCTTTAAAAGTTTCAAAATTGAGGGGTCTGGAACTGTTTTAATCCTCCCATCACTCAGCTCGTACACTATGAAACTCAATTCTGTTGCTATGCCATATTATGTAATAGACAATAATTACAAAAAACATTTAGTTTGGTGATTTGTGTCATCAGTAGACATAAGAGGTCCCCCTACGTTAAATACAGAACTGAATCATTATTCATTAGCTATAGTTTTTTTAGTGCACTCAATCACCATATTGCACACTGTGTCATAAAACTATGTTCAAGACACACATAGGTCCTGCGTGAACACATTTTTGCCGAGTTCAGTACCTTTAACAGGGAAGGACACACTGACTGATGAGGGGATCAAACTTGTCACCTTCTTTGTACGGGACGGTCTCTCTAACCACTACACCCCCCCACTGTGGAAAGTCCTTGGTGGGCCTGATGATACCTGACGTCAATAAGGAGACTTAAGAGGTTCCTTCAGGTTAAACACAGCACTGAGGCCAGAGACTCCTGGTTCATTAACTAATGAGACACACACTACACACACACATAGAGTATTTCAGTGCAGCTTAACAGCCCATTTGACTGCGATGGTTATATGGAGCATTTAGTATCATTAAAGGGTTCATTCAGTATTTTAAGAGGCCTGATTTATCACTTCAGTCCATCCGAAAAGCGCTTGCATCAGTGTTTTGGTTTTTGGGATATTGGAAGCTGATATTAAATGCCAGCTTATATTTTAACATCAGTAGTAGCACATTTCTGGCTTCAGACAGCTCACTCAGCAGCTAAGAAACTGCACTGCACCAACAATTATGGGCTAAAGGGACAGCTGAACCTTCTGGCTTGAAACGACCCGCCCAGCAGTTCAGAAACCACATTTCATCAAATAAGAAAAGAGAAAAATAAATCTGATGGGAAAAAAAAGAATTTGACCAGGAAAACTATGACCAAAATGGATTTGGAAGTTCACAAGAATGTATTCTGTAGCTACATATTTGTTTTATAGCTTTTAAGATGCAAAAACTTAACCTTTTTATTGCACAATCTGACATTTTTGGACACCAAAACTCCTACAATGATTTGCATTTAAATTACATGAAAGTGGTTTGTCACAAAGTAAATATTGTAGAAAATCTGGATAGTGACCCAGTGCTTGAAGCCAGACCACTACCTTCATCTCTCTCTCTCTCTCTCTCTCTCTCTCTCTCTCTCTCTCTCTCTCTCTCTCTCTCTCTCTCTCTCCCTATATATATCTGTGCGATCTTTCCTCTCCACTGTACACTGTTATCAAAGATAAATACCTGGCCTCAGGGATGTATCTCCTTCCCATGGGAGATCAACACACTTCAATACACATGGATACTCATATACACACACACACATACACTATGATGACACACACAGAAATATGCATGTTTACACACACAGAGGCACAAAAGTATACACATAACACACACGCCAATGTTGCTATGTTCACCTCAACAGAGATTCATAAAGTCAAATCTGGGATGTGGTATGTGGTTCGTATCAAGGAGAAAGACTCGCATATGCATGCATACACACACACACACACACACATTCTCTCAAACACACACCCTGGAAACCAAACCCAACTATACTAATCTGATCTTTTTAGCACACAAGTTCATCACAAGTTCACTCCTGGCATCATATCTGGCAGCTCTCTACAACAGATTAAAACACATAATCTGTGTCACTGACCCAAAACTGTAAAATATGAAAAACAAAAAAATACTCCAAACTCCAAACAATAACAATAAGAGAGATATGAGATGAGAGAAATTAGATAATGATGCAGTGAGAGTGTCCTGGTATATTTATTAAACCAGGTAAATCAGTGAGCCGGGGCGTGTGTCTGAAATGGTTCATACACTGATAAAACTAGATCACACCAGAGAAACGTGCCATTCGGGAACATCTTGATTTACAGCATCTTACAGTAACCATGGGTGCGTGCACTTTCAGCATGGGCGGTCCCAGTGGGAATCAAACCCCCAACCCTGGCAGTGTTAGTGCCTTGCTCGACCCATTGAGCCACACAGGACTACAGACAGAAACAGACAGTGTCTAGAGTCTTCTAATGAATGCAACAGTAGAATAAGCCTGGTAAAACCAATTTATATAGACTTGCTTTTATATGAGGTCTTATATTATTTTTACTATTAGATTGTTTTTACCATCTTTTCCTATCTTTTCATCTTGTGCTGTCTTCTTTTTATTTGTATTAATTTAGTATGATTTGTCTTTTTATTTGGTTGTTAACGTTGTACTAAAAACTCTTTTTTTTGAAGTGCTATATAAATAAAGTTTATTGCTATATTGTCACTGTTGTTAAAATTCCTAGATTTCTAATTACAAGCAACCAGTAGTAAGGAGTCCAGAGCCAAAGCCACAGTGTCCCTACAATCAATGGAACAATTATTCCTGTTTGTCCGCACTGTTATATACATAATTGAGAAGTGCTGGGTAAAGAAGTAAGGGCCAGGTAGTAAAAGATGGACTCAAACCCCAGGAAGTTCCTACAATACCGGAATTGTTCCTTTCATAGCCACAGGTTCAACCCATCTCAACCTAGTGGTAATTAGTTTGCCACTGTTGCCTGATGCTACGGTGGTAACAGGGCTAACAGTGGTAAGTCTCTCTTTATGCTTGTTAGGGTTACAAAGGTAGTCATTCTTACCATTTTACAGTCGCTTAACTTCAGAAATGGGCAAAAATGTAAAGGTCAACATGGCTGAAATCACAGCAGGCTATCTAAACTAAAATAAATACATGTTTGGATTTGGTTCACTTGATGATCTAAAGATACATGGTAGATACTTGTTTTTCTCTCTCCCCACCTCTCTGTGTGTATATATGGGCAAATGTAATAAAAACTTTCCAACGTGTCTTTCCAACGAATTGTTGCCAGACCGTTCATTACATCTTCATCTCTCCGTGATGAAGGGAAGCGAGGCAGCTGGATAGAATTAGGTTAGCAATCTGTCATGTCTCTCCTGCCTGCCTCGCTCTATTACAGCTGATAGGATCACCAGACTGCCTCGTATCCCAGTCTAGAATTAAATTATGACCAGCCAGGAGTCAGTACAACTGGAAATATGGCACCTATTCACATGAGCGGTTTCCTAACAGCATCCTGGCAGGTGAGCATCTGATGCAGGGTCAGGTTGTCTTAACGCATTTTAACTCTAACATCTTTTTCTATTGACTGACAATCAGAAGGGGATATTTTACCTGCTCACTGGCCCACTAGTCTATGGATAGTTCTTTATATTTTTGGGAAACCAAATCTGGTAAAAAATGATGATGATATGATATTATGTTGTATGAACATGTCAAATGCTATCCATAGTTAAATAACAGCATGAGAGCATTGCAAAGCGTGCAAAATGCTGTTGTTTTATTACTTTTAGTAGTAGCAGCTGGGGTAGTAGCAGTAGCAATCCTAGTAATACTACAACTACTGTAGTAGTAGTACTACTATCAATGGAGCGACTTGTAGTGATATTTGATTAGAAATAGAAGTAGTATAGTGGTTGTAGTAGTAATAGATGTAATAGTGCATCTAGTAGTAGTAATAGTAGTAGCTGTAAAAATAGTAATAGAACTAGTAGTAGTATCAATAGAAACTATTAGTATAGTGGTAGTAGTAGCAGTAGTAGTGGTTGTAGTAGCAATAGAACTAGTAGAATACAATAATATTGTATGTGTTAATTTAAATCTGAAAGTGTTAAAATCAACACTGCCTGTGTTTATATGAGTCCAATCAACTACGAGTGTTACTACAATAACTCGAAATGTTGTATAGTAACAGTAGTGGGATTAGTTAAAATAACAGTACCTTATTAGTATTGTTTGCACAATCCAAATAATGTTACTAAGTCAAAGTTTTCTGTTGAGACCAGACAAGAGAAGAGCTGTGTCATCTAGAGAGAGATTCCTGTCCTCCCAGCATCACCACAGGATCAAAGGATCAACAGCAACAGAAACAAAACCTTGGGGGGGGGGGGGTTACTGCAGTAAAGATGCACACTGCCATAAAGGTGTGACACACACACACACTGACAGAGACATGATGTCAGGACACGAGAGCTATTAGAGGAGGAAAACTGTAGGTTTGGTGTGGTAGAGTGACATACAGTAGAGACAGAGACAGAGAGAGAGAGACGTGTGATAAAGAAAGAGAGGATGTATGAGTGTGCATGGTAGCCTGTCCTGTCTCTTTTTGTTATGTGAAATGTGTATTCAATGCCTTCTTACTTGTTTGTACCCTTAATTGCCCCATGTGGGATAAAGCTGCATTGTATTGAATTGAATTGAATTGAATTGAATTGAATTGAATGTATGTGTGTGTATGTGCTTTGTCTGTGTGAATTTGTCATCACATCATAATCTCCATGCCATGAGGCCAGTGTGTGTGTGTGTGTGAGAGAGAGAGTCATAAAATAAATCATATCCATATCTAATCTGTTTATCTCAGTCTGTCTCCCAACTGCAGTCATCTCAGGACAAAGAGGGAAAATACGAACAACATCATGGAAACAACAAAATGTAAAATTGAGAAAACAAGATTAACTTGGCAGCAGACTGATGGAAGATGTCTGATGTAAAGGACACGACACGGTTAAGTCAGGTAACTGGGATATTTACAGCTGATGTTTAGTCTGTATCTCTATGTGCTGCTGCCGTCTGGGCCTGCTCTTTCTTCCAACAACAGCAGTGTCCTAAAGCTCAAAGAAAGAGCTTGTAACCGTAGGGACACTGGTTTGAATCCCCACAGAGGCTGGGAGAGTGTCCTTCAGCCAGGCTCTTCTTCCCTGTTGCTCCAGTGGAAGCTGCTCAGCGGCCGACAGTATTAGACTGTGGTACCAGGATGTGAATATGCTTAAGATCAGATGAAACTTTAATGATCCCCGTGGGGGAACGGAGTATTAGCTGAATGGATGTGAAGCAGGGCAGTGCTGAGAAGAAATATCTGTGCTTAGCAAAAACCTTTAAGATATATACCGGTTAATAACAGGGAAATTCTTGATTTCAGCGGGACTAGAGTGGATAAATAAAGGTTAAATAAAAGACAGATCTGACCCTCATTACTTAGGATGTAGCCTGATATTCAGACTGAATAGCCATTTTGTTCCCACTCCGTTATTCAGTCTCAGATTGCCTGCTAGTTAGCCGTTTTCTGTGTGGGGGGGTTGATTTTTCCCTAATCAATCACGAGTGACTGACGTATCTGGCCGCTCTGACGTTACTTCAGTCACACTGATGCTGCAGCCAGTTAGCCTCTACATCCATGGTTAGCAAGCGGATTTACCAGCTTTACCAAGAATGTTGGTCGATTTTGTCAAAAATATTGTTTTTGCAAAGACATTGTGTTGGTTAAGGGGGTGACTTCAACAAATCTATTCTGCCGAAACGCCAATGAAAAACCGTTGCACGAACGGTTCAAATTTTAGCCCCGCCCTCAAAGGCGCTGATTGGCTTGATGGTTTCTCCAAGCGAGAACAAGCTGGGAAACACCAAGGTAAACAACAGACTCTCTGAATCGCTCAACAAAACCTGAAGAGTGGGCAGGACGCGATTCAGGAGTCTAGAACCAGGCTACTTAAGATGTCAAATGACTCAACAGTACAAGGTTAAAGTGCAGTTTGTCAGCTGAAATTTGAGGTATATTTACAGTATATACAGGGTGTTACGATGCTATCAATTTTGTAGCATATGCTCCTAAAAACAAAAACTAAATAGTGTTCCAGTAGATCCTGCAGCTCTTTTTTCTCATTTCCCCAGCAGCAGATCCCGGAGCTGAGACGCAGGAGTGAATTGCGATTGGTCCCAGACCCCGCGGGGTGAAACCAGGAGCCGGTGGTGACGAAGCAGGCACACTGCTGAATACTGAATACACAACGCTGGAGGCTGCCTGAACAGTGCACACAATAATACACACTAAACACACAGACATACACACTAAAACACACAGAAAACACACGTATATAAACACACACAAAGACATATACTGTATGTAGCAGGGCAAGCACACACATTATTCGAACATAAAATGCACACAATCTAAAGCACAGATACACAAGTAGCCCTCCCTGCAGCCACAGTGTGAATGTATGTGTGTGCACTCTGTATCTGTAACTCTGTGTATGTGTACATGCATCCGCCAAGGACGGTATGTGTGTGTGTGCAAAGATCAATAGAGGGAGCAATAGAAAGATGCTGTAGATAGACGGAGAGAGCGAGGGAGAGAGGGGAGATAGTACGTCTGAAACAAAACAGGCCTCTGTATTCAGACTGTCAGCTGTCTGCTGTTCTGTCACTCTCTAACTACATCACCCTCTAGCTAGCATCGATCCCTCAACATGGACCCAAACAGCACAGACACAGCTAAGGCCAGCAGAAATTCACCTGAGAGAAGAAGTGACAAAAGTGAAAAAACTGAGGTAACATTTGCCTTTAAAGGGAAACCCCACCTAAAAGCAAAATTCGTACATTTAAATTCAATAATAATTCTTTCGCAGTCCAGTCAGGATTTGTCAACACTGAACAGGTTACTCTCTCCTTGCATCACTGCTTCTCTGGCCTCACAAACAGCATAGACAGCAAACCACTATCACACACACACACACACTATGAAGAAGTGGCAATGATGTTAATGAGTCATGACAGATTAATGATGAACCAGCCAACATATTGAGTTATTCATCATCAAACTGCTCATTACATGTTGTCATCATCACAGAGGGGAAGAGACGGCTGCTAAACAGCATCAGTAAGAAGGAAATAACCCATACCAGAGATTGTTTTAATTGCTTTTTATTGCTATATTGGGATCTCTTTCAGCCAATTGGACGATTCTTCCACAGTAATAAAACAACTGAATCAACTTCTATGGGAGACTAAAAATAACAGTTAGGCTAGCAGCTTATGAAAATATAAAATATAAACTAAATTCTAATATTAAATGTATGACTCTGGGCTACATTAGCCAGGTTCCCACTGGGGCCACCCATGCTAAAAAATGTCCAATGACAAAACAAGCATATTAATAGGGCAGTAATGTAGGCATCAGTAAGACGAAAACCAAACTCTACCCTCTAGTCACAACAATATTCTCTTCTAAAAACAAAACAACCACTACTACACCTTTGCAAAAGTGTTGAAAGCCAGGCCAGCCAAGGTCAGGGAGTTTGGTTTTGACTGGAAGGATACAGATTTGATTCCCCAGACACGCTGGGAAAGTGCCAGGTGCCCTTAAGAAAAGGCACTTACTCCAAACAGCTCTGCTGTTGATGTGGAAGACAGAAGGCAAACTCATACCAACCCTTCTCTTCTTGCCCGTGTCTCATAACGATTACTCTCTAGTCAGAACAGTATTTTCCAAACCAACACAAAACCCCCCCACTAATGAACCATTTTGTACAAAACAAGAGAACAGAAACTTTACTTTGTGATCATATCTTCGTAGATGTTTTAGTTGTGTATGGAGTATAAAGTCACTACTGTTTCTCATTGCCCAGGCCTAGGCTATATGTTGCCAGCTAATAAAGCTAATAGGCTATATATATAGTATAATTAATAGGCCTATATATAATATAGCTAATAGCTAATGTACCGTGTCTGTCACTGTGTAAAAACCAACTGCACCTAACTTACCTAATAAATTAATCAAACAACAACACAGAAAGAATCCTAATCACCATTCTAGAGATAGCCTAGTTTTTAGTTTTATATCCAGTATAAAGCTACAACTGGGTTTCTCATGTCATTACTGTACACTGTTTTTGATCTGTTACCTCCACACAAAAACAATGCTACTCAAGTGAATATAATAGACAACAAAACAGAAATAACATCATTAGATCCTATAAGAATTCGCCTATAGGGGTGAGATTGGTGCTCTACTGACTAGTGTAATGAAAACAATTTAGAGCTTTCTGTGAAAACCAAAACTGTTGAACTACTTGTAATTAACTGGTGTAAAACTTTGAGTTCCTGGGCTCCATTATCTACTGCACCGTACTCTGAAATGGGAAGACAACACTACGTCATACAGTAATACAGAAAGCTCAGCAGAGACTTTACTTCCTTTAACAAGTTCAAGAGTTTTGGTGTCAGTCAGGAAAGCTAGGGTTGCACTTTTACCGACCTCTTGCATCATTACAGTCACTAAGTCTGCTGTCGCTATGACTGTGTACGTGGCTGAATACATCTTCTTCAGTGTGTGTGCTGTGCTTAGTATGGCTGTGTGTGTGTGTGTGTGTGTGCGTGTGCGTGTGTGTCTGTCTTTCCTCTCTTCCTCTCGCCTGTCGCACGCAGTGATTCTACCTGGCAGCGGACACAGGAGCTGGCCGAAGTCCCATCTTTCTGTCTCATCATGTTTCTCTTTGTCTTATTTGCTTTCTCATCTCACTGTCATTACCTCCACCAAGAGTTGGACGGGGGTTTTATTTTTGCCCCATTCCATCTGTCTGTTTGTTTGTCTCTTAGCAGGATATCTCAAAAAGTTATCAATGGATTTGCACAAAACTTTGTGGAAAGATTGGTCATGGGGCAAGGAAGAACTGATTAACTTGTCATACCAGTTGGCCAAAGGGGGAGCGGTGGTGGTCGTGGCTTCTCACTAAAAGGCATATAATTTAGACATAACCACCCTGCTAATTTTTCCAAAACTTGGTCCAGTGGTAGAAGGGCAGGAATGGAAACTGAACAGATATAGAGCTGATTGGCCATGTGTTGTTGAGATAATTGGCTGAAATGATTAAAAGTAGCTTGAATTTGAACTGGCAGACCTCATGTCCCATTTCAGGTTCAGTCATGAAAATGTGAGCATCTCCTGATGTGAAACAAGTTGGTAATGGGGCATGGAAGAAATGATACATTTTTGGTGAAAATACGATATGTGGAACTGGCATATATTGCAAATTGCATAATGTTGGCGGAGGAATGCACTCTACTGAGTGCCATCTCGGTGTTTATTGTTTTGTCCCAGCAAGCCGTCCCGGTCGTGGATCCCTCTTTGAATTGCCCTGCCCAAGGTTTCTTCCTTTTTTTTCTAACAAGGTTATTCTTGAGGTTCTTCCTTGTCTTCACTGAGGATCTAAGGTTGAATCTTAAACCTAGGTAGGTTAGGTAGGTCTGTTATCTCTTTCCAACATGCTATTTTCAGTCTTGTGCCCTGTTCTGTTTCCTTGTGTTTTTTCTGTCTGTACACTGTATTGCATCATTTTGTTCTGTGATTGATTATTGATGAGTTAGATCTAGGTAGGCTTGTTCTTTGTAAAGTCCTTTGAGACATGCTTTGCTTGGCTATGTAAATAAACATGAACTGACTGTGATCGAAATTGTTGTCACCTTTTCCATCACTGTTTGGTATGGCAATCCATCTGCTCAGGACAGGAGGAGTAGGACAGCATTGTCCGAAATTATCAGCAGTATAAAGCTCTTAGGTTTTTTACTCTGAGCCTTCTCACCTGGCCAGTTCATATTTCTCTCTCTGATCCTCTGGGTTATCAGGACCAGGACAAATCAGTTTCATCACAGCACCTTTCCTGAACATTTATCACTTAGCCTAGTTACTGAATCATTTTCACTTTTAAATTTGTCACTTTTCAATTCACTAAACCCTACAGCACAGCCAAATCTGTGCCTCTAATAAAATTTGCCTCCGAAACTTGGCAAGCCGCTTACGGGGACAAGCGGAGCAATTACTGATGACTGATAAGATATTATTAATTGGACAGAGTGATAAATTAGCTATTAGACCGTAGGTAACCAAACTATCTTGCAGAGACACACATGGATTGTCCTAATATTAATCTTCTTAGATGGGCGATGGCTTTCAAATAGATTTTTGGCAACTTTTCCTTGATCTTTGCTCTCCGTGATAATTATAAAAACTACAATCAAATTTGGGCTCACTTAGGCTAAGGTAAGGCAAGTGTCACTCCTTGTCATAACTGACTGACACCCATGACTTTTTGCATTTCTATCTCTATGAACTGCCCTTGCCTGAGTGATACATGTATTTCTGGTATTGTGCGGAGTATATAATGTACGTATACGTATGTGCATTTGATGTCTTGTCCTGTGTCTATCCTGAGCACCCTGAGACTAAATTCCTAACAGCCCTTATAGATATAGTAATAAACTATTGAATCTTGAATCTATACAGTGATTTTGCAGGTGAGTATTGATCTATACCCTACTGATCTATGGGATAATGAGACGCACCGGGCGCCTGTGGTCACCCCGACAGAAACGTGATTTACCGTTCAGTCATCTGCACACAACCGCAGGAGACGCAATCAATCACCATGATGCAATTCTCACTAAATCAAAAAAATCTAAATAAGACGTGTTATTTGAGCTTAACACTGGCGATATTTGACAACATTTAACAACATTTCACCCGCAGAGATTTACTGCTGCAGTCTTTGACGAAGGCAAGAATGAAACGCTTCAATATCCAAAGGTCATTCAAGTAGAGAAAACAGAGATGAGCGAAGAAAACCTGATCTCAAGTCGTAAGAAATAAAGGCTTTCTTAATGCAATTCTCATCAACAATATGGATGAGAGGCGCCTGACACTGACAGTATTCAATCTTTCACTCGCTGAAATCTACTAACTGCAGCTTTAAATGAACAAGAGACAAGAATGACAACAAATATATGACAATATTTTACAGACATTGACTAATATATAGCCTAGTATTCAAAGGTCCTTCTAGTAGCCAAGAGAAAAAAGACGTAACGCTAGTTAGGCTACAGCTTGAGGAACATCAAGTACTGACATCAAGAAGTGAGAAATAAACGCCAATACAATCCTCACTAAGTCAACTCGGAAAGAGGGACGTTGTTGCAGTCTGATGATGACAATATTTTAACTGAAATTAGCTAACGCTAATGTATAACATCCAGGGGTCATTAAAGTAGAGGAAATAGAAGTGCAACTTGAGGAAAAACAAGTCTATTGCTGATATAAACAAGTAAAAATAAAGGCATTGCTAATATACTCCTCACTATTCCACTAGCTAGCTACATTATTGACATTATCGGAGACTAACATTGACAATATTTCACTAAAATTGACGATATTTTATATAGGCTGTTTTACTAATATACAATCCAAAGGTCGTTCAATTAGTGAAATACACGTGTGGCACGAAGATAATCAAGTCCATTTATGTTGCAAATAAGAAATAAACGCTTTCTTACCGAGAGATGTGTGTTTTGAACTCGACTGTCCGCTTACTCCGTTATTTGTTTTTTTGTCCGTTATTTTCTTAAACACGCGTTCTGCAGCTCGAGCTGTGTGTGTTGTCAGCGCAGCCTCGTCAGCGGAGTGTCGGCTCTTGAGCTCCGAGTGCGAGTGCGAGGACACGGGATGTACTGACTGTCGCCTACCAGCACGCGCTCCGGCCAGGTGAATGAATAAGCGAGTCGAGGAGAACTGCAGAACAGACAAGGCGCGAGGCGGCGGCATACGACTCCCACCTGTTGCTTCACCTCTCTCTCTCTCTCTCTCTCTCCCCTCTCTCTCTCTCTCTCTCTCTCTCTCTTTTGAGAAAAAAAAATGTATTTATCTGTCATTCTTCTATTCAACTCAAGTCAATTGTTTATGGGCATGAAACCTATGTTGGCAAAGAAATAGTGTATAGATTCAGGCAATATTAACAGATGACTAGTACTAATTAAACAAAATAATATCACTGTTATCAGCAATAAGGTAGCTAATAGATAAACATTCAATAACAATTAAATTCAAATCACTTAAACCATTCATATAATAATCATATCATATATGATTATAATGTAGGCTTTATACAGGAGACAAGATACTATGTGTGTACATATGCATACACTATGTACATGCATATTGTTCTATACACATGCATATACCTACATTTTCTTTTATACATTTACATTTCTCCTGTATCAGGTGACATCTCTCTTTCTCTCTCTATAAGAATGTCTCTGTCTCTCTCATTTTCAATTTCAGCTTGCTTCACATATCAACACAGATTATATTTGTGTTGCCAAGCATCTAGAGGCAAAACTAATATATACATAGAGAGAGAGAAGAGAGATGAGAAAAGAAGAAGAAGCATCTGATAATAACAGTAAAAGTAAAGTATAAAAAGTGAACATAAGATTATGATCAAAGGATGAAATAAAATAAGTGTATAATGTGTCCTAGAGCAGTGGTTCTCAAACTTTTTTACATCAAGGACCCCTAAACTAACACAAATTAGATCATGGACCCCCATTTGATGAGATTTTGTCCCAGGGTCCCCCATCTGATAAGATTTTTGCTTTTAGTTGTTTTATTACAGAAAGTGTATGAAACCCATGACCAAAATAGTCATACATTCTGTCATTGTGTTACTTATGGATGGAATTATAGTGAAAATAAATTATTCCCCTTTTTGCTGGGGACCCTCTGGAACTCCCTCAAGGACCCCTGGGGGTCCCCGGACCCCACTTTGTGAACCACTGTCCTAGAGTACAGTACTATAACATTCGGATTCACCTCCAACTACCTCTAACTGTATGCCTGATGTGTTGTATGTTATGCTGTAAATGTACTGTATGTTTCTTGTGTTGGTGTTTCAATGTGTGTTTCACCTGTACTGTCTGTGGAAACAAATTTCCTCACTGAGGACAATAAATATATATTCTATTCTTTATGTTGCATATGTTGTACATCTGTGCATGTTATTATATTATACCATTATACATATTAAAGTATCTTAATGTAGGTTAAAAGGACATGTTTCTACTTATGTAGGCTATTGCATTGTGGCAAGAGTAGACACTTTTAAACACTTTTTCTCTATCCCTCTCTATATCTATCTATCTATCTATCTATCTATCTATCTATCTATCTATCTATCTATTTCTTTATTTCAGTTTAGTTCTCTTATGTAATGGCTTTTCATGCACAGTATTGCTTCAAAACAAAACAGGATTTCATCACGGGCAAAATAGCAATGAATGAATAAACACCAATAAATAGGCCTGTTGGTGGGTATTTGACTTGGTGTGTGTAGTCTCTCTCTCTCTCTCTCTCTCTCTCTCTCTCTCTCTCTCTCTGTCTGTCTGTCTCACATCAGTGGAGATGCTGTGGCAGTAAATCCATTACAAGAAGCAGAACAGTGGTAAATCCCCCCTGACAATGGAGCAGAAGACGTTTCCAAACACGGGGAAATGTCAGGCTACAGTTGTTATTGCGTAACCACAGACAGGCCCGGGCTGCTCAGCATTTCAAACACTCTCACTATCAGGAGTGTTAGTGGGGGGGTGGGCGCACAAATTCATACAAACATGAACATGATGTAAATGCTGTACAGAGCATACATATTAACATAGCTGCTGGGTGATTCTTGTGTTTTCAATTGCAGTTATTTCTGTTTTCTCAGCTTGTTTGTGGAAGAAGGCGAGGTAAAAAAAAAAAAAAAAAACGAGGTAGGAGCTATTACACAATTAGAATCATCATGAGTAAATATTACAAATGAAAAGCAACAAAATATGATATGACTTTAAAGGAATAGCTCACCCCAAAATAAAAATTCTGTCATTATCTCACCCTCATGCCAGTTGAAACACAGGTGAAGTTTGTTAGTTCATATAGATAGATAGATAGATAGATAGATAGATAGATAGATAGATAGATAGATAGATAGATAGATAGATAGAAAACTTTATTGATCCCAGAAGGGAAATTGAGTCTTCATAGCAGCCAAGACACACAGATGACAAAATACATTAAAAACACAACAGATAAGAACACGAGAGGCTATGTTGGCTATATAACACACAGGGAGGTTGCCAGCACTACTTTGTAGCAGCCTTGTTCAAAACAACTGAAGCCAATGGGGACCGGTTCTTCAGAGTTGCAAAAACAGAAAATAGATAACCATAAAATTACTCCACACAGCTCGTGCAGCATAATCCAAGTCTTCTGAAGCCAAACGATCGCACAGTGAGTGGAAAAGACGGATATTTACACCATTATTTAGCGCAAATCTTCACTACAGCTGTTGTTTATGAAAACGCTCACACTTGCACGTTCACATGAATCTTCCCCACTTCCATGTTTACACTCCTACACATAGGTCTACGTCAAGCCAAGACGTATTAGATGTCAAATATCTGATCTATACATCCATACGAATGGTAGGAACATGCATGATGATAATGCCTTCAATAACCAATTTTGCACTTTTTTGATCATTCACAAACATCATAAACAAACAACCTCATCATGTGGATTGAAATCAGAGGCCTGTACATCAAACAGAATATCTAGACATATGTTAGTGCGGCCAAATGTTTGATGGGGCACAAATTCACACAAACATTTCTACAATGCAAATTAATAGTAGGCATAGATAATAGAACCACATATGAAATATGATTCACCAGCTTGGCCACAGGCTGCATCTTCAAAAACAACAATCACGTGGAAGTGAGTAGAAACATGAGGAAGGAGGAAGGGGTTGATTACCGAGATATGATCGATTACACATTAATACTGTCCATGACTGATTATTACAAATGAACACAGTAGCTCAAATTATTTTATATCAGCGAGATGTTAGATGTCCAAAATCTGAGGGGCACACACCACACACACACACACACACATGTTGTCCCATGTGACACATACTGTACATGCACGCAAATAATATGCATGTACACACACCCACTTACTTTGTCCCATGTGACACACACATGCATGCAAACAGCATGCACAAACACACATGCACATACTTTGTCCCATGTGTCACACACATGCATGCAAACAACATAAACACACACACACACACACACACACACACACACACACACAGGATAACTCCATGCAAAGTACAGACCCTGTGTGAAGCAAAGTAAATAAGCAGCTTCCCTGAAGTGCAAAAGAACTGAGACGGCCAATCAGGAGCCTAGAAAGGTAATTTCTATTAGCACCCATGGCAGCTCACATTCCTATTGGACGACACTGACTGGAAGTCCTTATTGGGGCATTGACACCTTGTTTAAAGTCCCACAGGAAGCTAGCAAGTGTTGATTAGGTAGATGGACTGTTGGGTCTATCTATCTATCTATCTATCTATCTAACCCCACTCTTTCTCTTGTCTCTCTCTAAGTCTTTCAGTTTCCTTCCATCTGTCCACTCCTCTGCTATCCCTTCTTTCCCTGGAGAAAACTCCTCTTTCACTGTCTTTATCCCTCTTCCTCCTCCTCCTCCTCCTTCTGTTACCCCTCCATGACAGAAGGGAAGGAGAGAGAGAGGGAGAGAGAGAGAGAGAGAGAGAGAGAGAGAGACCTGCAGTATATGCTGATAGTGACAGTGTGGAGTACAGCAGCTAAGACACCAACAGATCTCCTGGTACTGTATGCATACTAATACTACAGGCATGCAGTAATGTGTGGAGAGTATTGGAAGTTCTTCAGCTCTTTTTGTCCGTTCTCTAAAAAAAAATATCAATCAAATCAATGGAGATGGGATTTTGTTTAAACTTTAATGTAAACATCCTTCTTTTTCTCTCTCTTTCTCTCCAAATCCATAATCAATAGGGTTTTCAAAGTGAACTAATCAAGGTACCCATATAACATGGTTCCTTTCCCTTTCTCTCCCGCCTCCTGTTTTTTCTCGTTCCTTCTTCAGACCAATGATAAAACCCAGGAAGCCCACACACTGTGGACTCATAGCCTACTATATAACCTAGACACTATGACTGGTAACACACTCTTTCTTTCTCTTCCTCACTCTCTGTCCAAGGCCTTAGTCAATAGATGCATTTATTGACAAAATGTGAGTGATAACAAATGCTTAAAGCAATATTTCACTTAGTTTTAACATGGGGGTTATGCAGCACTTGACTGCCTTGAAAACCAGAATATAAGATCGGATGCAGCTGGACGAGCTTTTGTATGATGTGCATCTTGGTACAAATCAGCAGGACAGAGCGACTGTACTTGTACTGTACTGTACCTTGAGTGTGACATAAGTTGAAAATGGCCACCGGGGAATAAGGTCTATTGGTTTTTCATGCTGACATAAGCCAGTGATGAGAAAACCCTTCCAATAAAAATGATTTCTCTCGTTTTTTTTCTAGGCTTTTTCTCTCTCTCTTATTGTCTCTCCCTTTTCATTTCTCCCTCCCTTTCATTTTTTTTCTCTCTCTCTCTCCCTCTCTCTCTCTCTCTCTCTCTCTCTCTCTCTCTCTCACACACACACACACACACTCCCTCCTTTCTCTCTCTCTCTCTGCAAACTGATGTAGTCCATTGCCATGTATTGATCGACAATGAAAGCCATTAAGTTTAATGGAAAGGTGTTCCACAGGAAAAGGTGTGCACCCATTAGCCTTGAAGACCTGTCTGTCTCCCTCATCACTGCTGAAAAGCTGGAACATGACCAAACCTCCCTCATAATGTGATACAGAGCAGCGCCCCCTGGAGCTGGTAGGGGTTCTGTGTTTTGCTCAAGGGCACTTCAGCAGGGCAGGTGCCTGTCAACATGAGGGTTTGAACCTGGGTCCTTCAGTTGAAGTTGAAGTGCAGCTTTAATGGAGGGAAATTCATATTTTCACCTAACTGCCGCAGTAACCTAGGACTTGCGACTGGGAGGTCACCGGTTCAAATGTGGGTGGGGAAAGTGAATGACCGAATGAATGAGAAATGAGAAAGTGAACGCTTTCTACTGTTGAGGGCCCTTGAGCAAGGCACTCTACCCCCAGCTGCTGCTCAGCGGCCAGCAGTGGAAGACTACTGGTCATCTCCCAGGTAGGAAGGACGCTGCTGGAAAATAGCAAACATGCTCAGTCAAATTTCCATGGATGAATAAAGGTTAAAATGGAGAGAGAGAGAGAGAGAGAGAGAGAGAGAGATCAAATCACAGTATCTGGGTGATATCAGTTCATAGTGTTTTTTATCACTGGCCTGAAGAAAGAGAAGGAAAGAGAAAATGAGACAGAAAGAGAGAACAAACAGCACAATGTTCCTCTCCTTTGGTTTCAGGTCACACACACACACAGAGTCATTGGGGTCCCCTCTCTCCACTTATGTAACTCCTACGCGGGGCGTTGCCATGGCAACTGGAGCGCCTTTAATCATAACACGTTGAATCTGGACAACACGGCCGGGGTCGCCACGGTAACAGCACCGTTAAGGTAACCAGCGGCAACCTGTGCACAGGGAAGACCTCCTGCCCACTGAGCGAGTAGTGAGTCAGAGAGATAGTGGACACACATACACACACACACACACACACACACACACACACACACACACACACACACACACACACACACACACAGGTATTACTGTGCAGCACTGATAGACAGTAAAGAGCATCTGTCCACTGAACAAACAATTAGTCCGAGAGATAATGGACACACGTGCACATACACACACACACACATGCAGGCAAACACATACAAACACACACACATACATACACACACACACACACACACACACACACACACACACAGCATCATCCATCACCATCTACATCACTACATCCCAACCTGTGGCCTACAGAGACCAAGATGAAGAAGTAAAATCGTGTTTTCAGATATTTCTTTTAACCAAATACCATAAATTCATGCTTACATTGGCTTGTTTTGTCTTAAACTTGATGAGCAACATGTTTCTGAAACCCAAACACAGTATTTGCACCCTCCATTCCTGCAGGAGGGGTGAAAATCTTAGCAGTATTAAGCCACATTTACACACATTTACATTATATTTTTATGGAGCACAGGAGTGGCTGTCCTGTTGGGAAAAAAATGTGTTTTGTGCTAATGAAGTATTAACTTGTGTGCATGACATGCTTTTGTGTGTGTGTGATATATAAAATGTGTGCTTCAGTCGTGTGAAAAGTGTACTATAAAAGTTATAAAAGTTGATAGGCTATATAGAGCCACAGTAATCGCACCAACCTCTTCTCCGAGACTTGGTGTTGGAGAGATCTGAGTGTTGAGCAACACAATCCTTTATAAAGTCTGTAGCATCCCTCCAGTCTGCATACTGATGACAGTAGAGTCCAGCTTGCATTACAGGTGTTGCAAACTGTAACAAAATAATGAAAGTGAGGGCTGAAATAACCAAAATGAGGCAACAATATGTATCTTTTGTACTTGAATTAATCATAATGAGGTTCAATCTTGATCTTGTGCACATGCTATAGCATCTTGTGATATCAGATATATTTTTCTACTGGGCTCTGTACATTTTAGACATTTTGCTGATGCTCTTATCCACAGTCACTTACAATGAGTGAGCAGGTAGGAGGTTCAGTGTCTTTCTCAAGGATGCTATGCTACAGGATAGAGGAAGAGTCTGAGTAAGAGAGAAGAGAGAGAGAGAGAAGGATAGATAGGGAGAAAAGTAAAAAATAATGACAGATATAGGCAGAGAAAGATGTGCAGACACAGAAGGGGAGGGAGAGAGAGATATGATACTGGCTGCTGTGGGACTCGAACCTGTGACTGTTCTGCAGCAGGGCTTTGAGTCAGGGAAGGTTTGGAGAAATTTCATAAAACGTGAAAGGAAAAATACAGGGAAGCTGCAGCAGAGTGCAATGTGAACAGAGAAGAGATGTATCTAAGTACAGGGTGTACTTTTATAGTGTGTGTGTGTGTGTGTGTGTGTGTGTGTGTGTGTGTGTGTGATCGAGAGGTAAACATCTACAATGAGAGATAGAGGTTAGACAAAGAGAAAGAGGTGGAGAGTAGAGGATGGAGGAAGAAAAGCATCAGGAGACAGAAAGATAAAGTAAGATAAAGCCACAATAACAACAACATCAACAATAATGATAATAATAATAATTATAATAATAGTAATGGAAAAAGAAATGTTACATAAAAAAGGTATAAACTGTTTTGTATTGGTGTTTTGACATGTAGATTTTGTATACTGGCAATATTTTTTCTGCTAGAGTTATACCAACAACATCACTGAATTTAATTGAAGGTGAGAGGTAAACAAAAACCAATGCAGTGGTTAGACAAAGAGAGAGAGAGTGAAAGAGAGAGAGAGAGAGAGAGAGAGAGAGAGATAGAGAGAGAGAGAGAGAGAGAGAGAGAGAAAGAAGGATAAGGACAGACAAGGATAATGAGGAGACAGAGACAGGAGAGATTTTTTTTTCTCCTATCAGATGAGAGAGAAAAAGACAGAGAAGTAATACAGATTTTGAGGTTAGAGCGAGAAAGAGAAAGAGAATGAGAATGAGAATGAGAATGAGAGAGGGTGGGAGGAGACAGAGAGAGAGACATTGACAGAGACGGAGACAGAGAGAGACAGATCAAGGGAGAGAGAGACGAGGGGAGATGGAGAAGGACACGAGTGGAAAGAGAAAAAGGACAGTTCCTCTAAGGTTCTTAGGGTTGTAGCTCTCTATGGTTCTCTGTGGTAATCCTCAAGTTCCTCATTTTTTTCTATTTAGTCTCATCTCATTGCTGTGGTGTTTCTGCACTCCATTTCCCAGAGATCACCTGTCAATCAAACATTGTGGGCGGAGCTCGGATTTTCTGTTCTTCTTCTTCTTCTTCTATTTATTACAAACAAGCCAGAAACGTAAAATGAATCACTTCCTGTGCAGCAGAGGATTTTTTTTTCCCAGGAAAGAGCTACCAGACACCGGCTGTTTAGAACAGATAATGGAAAAGTTTTCATGAACTGGATATAGATTGAATCAATATTGTGTTATATCAATCAGTGATAGAGAGGAGGAAAACAGACATTTATTCATATGAAAATGTTGTGGATAATTACTAATGTTTTAGTTGGTGCATTAGTATTTTGCCAAGTGCGATATACAATAACAAGTTGCCATTTTTCTTGTGGTTGTGTTTTTTGACATTTAAAGTCAATTTATTCGTCAACCCAGCTAATGGAAACTCACCTAATTTGCATTTAGTTTTTTGCAACATTTCGAAAATTAGTTTAAAATTTGCTTAACATTGTATATGGAAACGTAACTGAAGCCACCATCTCTTTTGTTTCCTCTCTCTTTGTCTAACCTCAGTGTGTGTTTATCCATCCAACTCTCCATCTCTTTATCTCTCTCTCTCTCTCTTTATCTAACTTCTCCCTCTCTCAGAGTTTATTTACCTCTCACTCTATCCTCTTATCACCATCTCTCTCTCTTATTCTTCAACCTCTACCTCTGTCACTGATGTGTGTATTTACCTCCCTCTCTCTCTTGCTCTCTCCCCACCGTTCAGATGAAAAATGAGATTTAATTCTCTACACAGAGGAAAAGGACGAGGCAGACTGTGCTCTCTTCGTCTTTCAGAGCCTCCCCACTCATCCGTCTCTCTTTCATGCCGAGGTTCAAATAGAAAATGAAATCTCTTCCCGTGCACAAAAAAAAATGCTTCTCTTTCTTTCTTTCTCTCTGAAAGGAACAGACTCTACCTTCGTCATACTTCAGTATCAACTCAGCCTCTCTCTCTGCCCACTCTCTTTTCTCCTTCTTCCTCGTCTCCTTTCCTTTCTTTCTTTCCTTCCGTCTTCTACATCTCCTCTCTTCCTTCCTCTCTACATATTTCCCTTCTTACTTTCCTTTCTCTCTGCATCCCTCAACACTTCATCCTTCACCCCCACCCTCTTTCACTCTCTCTCTTCCTCCTCTTCTCTTTCTATCCCCTCTCTTCCTCCTCCCTCCATCCCTCCTTCCCAGTCACGCAGAGCGATTGATGAGCCTGTAGCGGCCGGCCCGGCTCTGCCCATTACGAAGCCCGTTGGCCACATGCAGAGCGTTAACCAGATGTATGTCTGCCCAGGAGGAAGCGGCGGCGCTCTGCACACTGCTGCAAATTTCCTCGCAAAGAGCAAATTAAATCACACTCTCATACGACCGAATGCAGTGATATTTATTTATTATAAGGGGAGAGTGGGAAGCCTCGGCCTCCCTCTGCACTTCCCCCGAGCCGTTTGAGATAAACAGAGAGATTAAAGCAAGATTTACAGTTCACTATCATCTATTGCCACACCAACCAGTGTTGCGGGGAATTTGCATCACTGTGTGCATAAAAACATGAGCAGAGATGAACATAATTTACGTTCCACACACATAAATACCAGTTGTGCAGTTTATTGCAGTGTGGTTAGTAACCACTGATTGTCTTGGGAGATCATATACATTACTAACGACCACAATGAAATCAGGGGGAGGACTACAGATCGCTCTCTGCTCTTTTGTTTGTTCATTAATGCGTTCATTTTAACTAAACTTGGGGGAATGATGCATCTCACCACTGCATTACAGCATTTTCAAAATTACATTGAATAACAACTACAACTAGAAGGGCACTCGGAGAGCGCAGACCTCCGCCAAGGTTCGTGCTATTATTGCTTGTTCGTGAGTCGGATCCAGATCTGCTCCAAAATTTAATGGGTTCTTCCTTGGCCCATGCTACACCCTTCCACGAAGTTTCATGAAAATCGGGCCAGTAGTTTTTCCATAATCCTGCTAATAGACAAACAAACAGACAAACAAACAAACGGCACCGAAAACATAACCACCTTCATCTTCCATGGGAGGCAACATGTTGACTGCTGCCTTGTTTATCCAGGGAAGAGTTTAGCTGAACACTGAGGTTCCTTCTAATCCAGTGGAGTCCAGTCCTGTGCCATTAGAGGGAACACTGTCTGCCCTCCTTCACATTCACACAGTGACACCTCATCACTCCTAACTGCATAAGTATATTATAAATACAAAAAAGATGTTTGTAGTGAAAGAAATAAAAGTTAAAGGTGCAATATGCAACTTCTCCTTGAGGCAGGAAGTGTCTTGTTAGTCCCGCCCTCCTCCTCCTCAGTTGGTCAAGTTCCCACCCCAACACCTGTCAGTCATTTTGATGAGCTGTCATCTATCCTGAGGCTGAGGTCACAGGCAGCATAGAGCCTCCACAGGCGTGGAGAAGCAGACGGTGAGTGCAGCTGATCTGCAATAAAGCAAAAAGCTGATGTTCACTGTGTCTTTGAATGTTTAGCTTCATTGAACTTTCTTTTCTTACTGCTTTCCGCCATTGTTGCTGTTGTTGCTGTGACTTCCTGCTCTG